>NC_087368.1:4735934-4790028 GCF_030014295.1 Loxodonta africana
CTGGGGAAAGATCCTTGTCATCAATCTCCCCCTGGTCTAGGACCTTCTTAGTGCAGGGAACCTGGATCCAAACGATGCACCCGTTCCTGTCTCTTCTTTTGGCGATAATGAGGTCTGTCTCCTCTCTGCTCCCATCTCTCTTTTATATCTCAAAAGAGGCAACCCAATCCTGTAGATCGTGTCCTGCCTCATTAATATTATGTTGTTGTTTTTGTTGTTAGGTGCCGTCGAGTCGGTTCCAACTCATAGCGACCCTATGCACAACAGAGCGAAACAGTGCCCGGTCCTGCGCCATCCTTACAATCGTTGTTATGCTTGAGCTCATTGTTGCAACCACTGTGTCAGTCCGCCTCGTTGAGGGTCTTCCTCTTGTCCGCTGACCCTGTACTCTGCCAAGCATGATGTCCTTCTCCGGGGACTGATCCCTCCTGACAACATGTCCAAAGTGTGTAAGACACAGTCTCGCCATCCTTACTTCTAATGAGCATTCTGGTTGTACTTCTTCTAAGACAGATTTGTTCATTCTTTTGGCAGTCCATGGTATATTCAATATTCTTTGCCAACACCACAGTTCAAAGGCGTCAGCTCTTTTTCGGTCTTCCTTATTCATTGTCCAGCTTTCACGTGCATATGATGCGATTGAAAATACCATGGCTTGGGTCAGGTGCACCTGAGTCTTCAGGGTGACGTCTTTGCTCTTCAACACTTTGAAGACGTCCTTTGCAGCAGATTTGCCCAATGCAGTGTGTCTTTTGATTTCTTGACTGCTGCTTCCGTGGCTGTTGATTATGGAACCAAGTAAAATGAAATCCTTGACAACTTCAGTCTTTTCTCCGTTTATCATGATGTTGCTCATTGGTCTAGTTGTAAGGATTTTTGTTTTCTTTATGTTGATGTATAATCCATACTGAAGGCTGTGTAAGTGCTTCAAGTCCTCTTCACTTTCAGCAAGCAAGGTTGTGTCATCTGCATAACTCAGGTTGTTAATGAGTCTTCCTCCAATCCTGATGCCCCATGCTTCTTCATATAGTCCAGCTTCTCGGATTATTTGTTCAGCATACAGGTTGAATAGGTATGGTGAAAGAATACAACCCTGACACACACCTTTCGTGACTTTTAACCAATCAGTATCCCCTTGTTCTGTCCGAACAACTGCCTCTTGATCTATGTAAAGGTTCCTCATGAGCACAATTAAGTGTTCTGGAATTCCCAGTCTTCGCAGTGTTATCCATAGTTTGTTATGATCCACACAGTCAAATGCCTTTGCATAGTCAATAAAACACAGGTAAACATCCTTCTGGTATTCTCTGCTTTCAGCCAGAATCCATCTGACATATCATAGCAGTTAGGATTTACGACACATAGGATAATCACATCAGATCACAAAATGGTGGCCAATCACGCAGTACTGGGAATCATGGCTTACCCAAGTTGACACACATTTTATGGGGACACATTTCAATCCATAATAGTAGGGTTGGCATATCTCAGTGAGTAGAGAGAGTAACTTTACTACTATTTTAGTAAGTTCACGGTTAATCTAGTACCCACTAAGGGGGTAGAACATTGTACTTTGAACTTTGTTTATGGAGGCACAGGGAAAGATGATCCTTGAAAAATCTTATAATTTGGGATACAGAATGCATGAAGTGTTTGAAGAACACTGAGGCCCAGATATTGAGGTACTTTATATCAAGGGTACTCCTTTTCTGCTGGTGACTGTAGGACACCCAAGAGTACATTAGGTACTGTGTCTGCCCTTAAGGATCTTATTGGCTATGAGAGGAGAAAAGATACACATAAATACAGAGTGTGTGAGATACTTCACATGAAAAGCGTTGTGGAGGTCGAAGACAAACATAAAAAGCATATTATTTGAAAATATAATGAAGAAGTGTATTTTATGTTTCCTAACTTTTTGAGTAGCTTGTATAATACAAGGAAACCCTGGTGCTATAGTGGTTAAGGGCTATGGCTGCCAACCAAAAGGTTGGAAGTTCTAATCCACCAGGTCCACCTTGGAAACCCTATTGGGCAGTTCTCCTCTGTCCTATAGGGTCACCATGAGTCAGAAATCGGCTCGACGGCAACAAGGGTTTTGGTATAATACAAGGTAGAACGTGGTGAACTCTATAAGAGATGTTGGTAACTTGTCTCAGAATTCAGAAAGGAGCAGATGATCTGATCATGGACAGAGGGACACCGTCACGGCAGGGGAGGTTTTTTAGGTTTACGTGGAAGTATTTGTAAAAAGCAGACAGTTGTGCATGAAAGCAAAAAGGGGGAACCATAAGGTCAAGCCAGAAAGAGGATGGTGTGCATATGTTGGAATAGTAGAGAGAGAGTGCCATGATTGGTGCAAGTAGTTGAAAAAGAACGGGAGATAAATTACCTAGGTTAACTGTGACTACATTATGAAGTACTTTAAATATCAGGCTAAGAAGTTTGGATTTGATTGGTAGGCAATGAGAAGCCATTATAGCTGTGCTTTCTTAGAGTCTGTGAAGGACTTGGAGAGAAATGTGAATATATGTACTTACTCAAGAGGGCCCATAACTTTTTTTAGATTCTCAGAGGGGCCTATGACCCCTGAAAGTTAAATTACCACTATGTTACAGGTTTTAGAAGAGTAGATTACAACAGACAGATAAACACCCACGGCCAGTTGGGTGGCTATTGCTGTAATTCAGATTGTATGTAATATGTTTGAGTATAAACTGAGGACATCAAGTACTAAGCAAAAGTTTGAACGGAAGTGAGTATATCTTTAAAGGTCCCACATAGCCATATTAATGGCTCACTTGTAAGTACAATTGAGAGTGACTGTCATATATTTTGGAAATCCTGGTGGCGTAGTAGTTAAGTGCTATGGCTGCTAACCAAAGGGTTGGCAGTTCGAATCCGCCAGGTGCTCCTTGGAAACTCTATAGTGCAGTTCTGCTCTGTCCTGTGGGGCTGCTGTGAGTCGGAATTGACTCCATGGCACAGGGTTTGGTTTGGGTTTTTTTTTTAATTGTATGTTTTTGTTGTTGTCGTTGTTATTTAGTCCCAGCAGGATAAATTAAACTTTATGAAAATGAAGTCAAACATTGATTAAGGCAGTAAAAAAGAATCAGATAATCCAGGTGTTTAGATTTGGGTTGTGTTAGGTTTTTCAGCATTTTATCTTGTTATTTGGTTTTTATTATTCTAGTCTAACATAAAATTGATATTTTGTGAATGTACTCTGGGGTGAAGTGACCTTGGAAAAATGCCGTGTGTCTGGACAGAGTAGTTCGGGATGAAGTCTTTTTATTTTGGATAATGTTCCCGGTAGACGGCCACATGAAATCAAATCACTCACGCAGTAATACTTCTGATTCAAAACAAAATTTAATGAAATCTCCGGTTACTAGTATGTTGTGTACAAACATAAAGTTAGAATGATTACAATTATCCTATGCTTTTTAGTTTTTATTTCCACCATTCCACATTCTTATTTATATGATAACTATCCTCCTTATTTGAAGCTCATTAAAAAAAAAAAAAAAGAAAAAATTACTAGCATTCTTCTCTGTATTTGCTGCTGGCATAGAAAACAGTCTGGATGCAGTTATTACTTCACAGCTTTAGGGAAAAGGCCACTTAATTTATTAGTTTATTATCAGCTTAAAAGTCAATCTTTTGTACTCCTAAGGATTTAAGGCCACAGATAACATTAAAACGTGCAGCATAGGATAGTTAAAATACTTAAAAAGTAAAATCAGGTAAGAAATATTTGTTCTAAAACTTAGAATGAGAGTTATTACAATTGAGCGCTACATTTAACTTCATTTCCTGTTATCTAAGGTATAAAAAAGAGAGATTGATTTTATATTTTATAGTATAAAAAATAAATAATTTTTTTTGTATATTTTATATTTTTTTAATATTTTATAGTAGGGAGCACAAATTACTTTGGAGAGGTAGCCTTTTCCCTTGCATCAGTTTCTGGATTGAAAAATTTGATCACTTTTTCTTTTTTAGATAGCTTTATTGAGATATAGTCACCTACCATATAATTTACCAGTTTAAATTATACAGTTCAGTTCACAGAACTGAGCAAGTATCATTACGATCAATTTTAGAACATTTTTATCATACCAAAAAGAAACCCCTCACCTCTAAGCTGTCACTCCCTAAATGGGTATCCTCTCCAGCTGTAGATGACCACTGAACTGTTTTTGTCCCCGTAGATTAGCCTTTTCTGGATATTTTGTATAAATGGGATTAAATAACATATGTCCTTTGTGATTGTCTTCTTATCTTTCGAGATGTATCTATTAAGATCCTTTTTTCCTTTTTTAATTGGGTTATTCGTCTTTTTATTATTGAATTGTAGGAGTTCTTTATATATTCTAGATAGAAGTCCATTATCAGATACAACATTTATCAGATTTTTCTACCAGTCTGTAACCTGTCTTTTTGCTTTTGTGATGGTGTCCTCTGAAGCATAAAAGTATTTAATTTTGATTAAGCCCCATTTATTTTTTCTTTGGTTACTTGTTCGTTTGTTGTCATATCTAAGAAATATTTGCCTAACTCAAAGTCATGAAGAGTGTAGTGGGTTGAACACTGGTCTTGAAAAAGACATGTCCAAGTCCTTACCTGAGGATCCTGTAAATGTGATCTTACCTGGACAGAGGGTCTTTGTAGATGTAATTAAGGTAATGATCTCAAGATGAGGTCACCCTGATTAGCGTGGGCTCCAAATCCAGTGGAATGTCCTTGTAAGAGATAGAAAAGGAGAAGACTGAGAGACCTAGAAACACATGGGAGAATGCCATGTGAAGATGGAGGCAGAGATTGAAATCACATACCCTCAAGCCAAGGAACGACTGGAGCCTGAGATGCTGAAAGAGGCCAGAAAGAAGTCTCGCCTAAAACCTTTGGAGGGAGGGCAGCTGTGTGTACACCTTGATTTTAGACTTCTGGCCTCAGCTGTGAGAAAATAAATTTTCGTTGTAAGCTACCAAGTTGTCATTTGTTATGGCAGTCCTAGGAAACTAGGACAAAGAGTTGTATAGTTACAGCTCTTATGTTTTGGTCTGTGATCCATTTTGAGTAAGTTTTGCATATGCTATGAGGTAGGAGTTTAACTTCATTTTTTGTGTGTGTCTAGACTATTCTTTTCCCATTAAATTGTCTTGGTATCCTTGTCAAAAATCAACTGACTGTAAATGTGAGGATTTATTTCTGGCCTCTCAATTCTGTTCCACTGGGCTATATCAGTACCATACTGTCTTAATTACTTGTAGCTTTGTAGTAAGTTTGGACCTGAAGAGCATGAGTCGCCCAACTTTATTCTTCTTCTTCAAGATTATTTTGGCTTTCCTGGGTTACTTGCATTTCCACATAAATTTTAAGATCAACTTGTTAATTTCTGCCAAAAAGGCTATTGGACTTTAATGGGAATTGTATCGAATCTGTGGATCAGTTTGAGGAATACTGCCATCTTAGCAATATTGTCTTTCAGCCCATGAACATGGGATGTCTTTCCATTTATTTAGTTTTTTTTTTTTTTTATTTCTTTCAATGATGTTGTTTCCAGAGCACAAGTTTCTCAATTTTATTTTCAGATTGTTTATTGTGTATAGAAATACAGTTGTCTTTTGTATATTGCTCTTGTACCCTGCAACTTTGTTGAACTTGTTTATTAGTACTAATAGTTTTGAATGGATTCCTGAGCATTTTCTGTACATGAGATCATGTCACCTGTGAATAGAGAGAGTTTTACTTCTCTCCAGCCTAGCCTTTTATCTCTTCCTCTTGATGAATTGACCTGAGCAGAATCTCTAGGACAGTGTTGAACAGAAGTGGTGAGAGTGGACATCCTTATCTTGTTCCTGATCTTCTGGGGAAAGCATTCAGTCTTTTATTTTAAGTATGATGCTAGCTGTGAGTTTTTCATAGATGGCCTTTATCAGTTTCAGGAAGTTCCCTTCTATCTCTAGTTTGTTGACTGGTAGCTTCTTATACATGGATAAGAAGTTCCCACCTTGGGTCCATGATGTAGCCATATAACTAGAAGGAAGGATCCCCTGGCTTTAGCCAAGGTCGTATGTTGTCGGAACTTGTCCATTCTCAAGATTTCTAAATATGGCTTTTTTATTAGTGATTCTCAAATTTGTGATTCTGATTTTGAATTTTCACCTAAGTTCTAATCTCTCTGACATTTGCTTATTTGATAATTCCAATTAGCTACCAGTCTGCCATTCCAAATTCAGCATGACTTTATTCATGCATTCATTTGATTGATTCATTTACTGTACATTGAGTGCTATTCCAGACTCCAAAGGATACGAGAATATGTTTGGAGAAATGTCTGGGGTAAGAATGGCTCTAACACAGAGGACCTGGCATGTCAACAGAGGACCCTCTTGGAGATATGCAGGGGCCATATCACGAAGATCCTGTGAGCTAAGTTCTAAGGAGTTAGAACTTTATTCTGAAAGTAGTAGTGAGCCACTGAAAGATCTGAAGCAGGAGATCAGTGTCAGATGTGAATCTTGAACAAATCATGAGGAAGGAGAGCTAGTGTAGAATATATAGATTGATGTTGAAAATGAAGCTGGAGGTTGGGGACCTGGTAGTTCTATCATTTGAAAAGAAAAGAAAGCCTGAAATAAGACAGTGGCAGTGGAGCTCTGGTGGCACAGTGACTAAGAGCTACAGTGAGCCATGGCTCCTAACCAAAAGGTTGGCAGTTCAAATCCACCAGCTGCTCCTTGGAAACACTGTGGGGAAGCTCTACTCTGTCCTATAATTAACTCGGTGACAATGTTGGTTTTTTGTTTTTTAAGTGGGGATAGATCGTAGATTTTTAGGAAGTCAAAAATGGATAGTACTTGGTAACTGGATTATAGAGGCTGAAGGAGCAGGACAGTACCTCCATGATTCCTATGGTTTTAACTAGGCAGCCTAAGTGGTTAGGGAACAAACAGAGGGAACTGGTTTGGCAGGAAGATGAATTCATATTTAGATATGTTGGAGTGCTAGCAGCACATCTACATTGGGGAAGTGTTATAGTTGTTGTTAGTTGCCATCAAGTTGATTCCGACTCATGGCGACTCCATGTGTGCAAAGTAGAACTGGGTTTTCAAGGCTGTCATCCTTCATAAGCCAGTAATCAGGCCTGTCATCCAAGGCACATCTAGGTGAGTTCAAACTGTCAACCTTTTGGTTAGTATTCGAGTGTTTTCAGCGTCTGCACCACCTTGGAAATCCTAGGCGGTTAAATGTGAGGCTGGATTCAGAGAAAAATGTTTTAGGTGATAATTAATGTGAATGAGGTCACTCAAGGAATGAGCAGAGCTCGTGGTCAATGAGAGTATAATGGAGACTATAGGATGAATAGAGGAAAGGAAACCTGAAATTAAGCTACAAGAGGTAGGAAGAAAGCTACGAGAGGCTGCTGTTACAGGCCAAAGTAGGGAAGAATTAGCTCAATTTTTCGTTATCCTTTAGTTTTCCTTTTAACCAGTACATTGTTTTAAACTTTAACATGAAAATTTTTTGTTTTGCTTTTCCCATTTGCCTCATGGTCTTTACTACCTAAGCCAGTGTTTCCTAACTTGGACATATACCAGAGTCACTTGGTGAGATTAAATGCAGGTTCTTTGGGTCCTGGTAGACCTACTGAATGAGAATCACCTGGGATGATACCTTAGAATCTGTATTTTTTAAAAACTTCTGTGATAAAGACTTGCTCTTTACCAAGCTTGTTTCTTTTTATCCCTGATGCCAGCTAACCTACATTTACTAGTCCCTTTGCTGTTGCGGATGGCCATATGATTGAGATCTTTCCATAGGAAATTAAGCAGAAGTGTTGAGTGTCACTTTATCCACTGCAAATATGAAGCCCCCTTGATCGATCCTCTCTCTTCCCCACCTGCTGCCTGGCAGTTGTATGTATGATAGAGCAACATTGGAAACGAGGGGTCAAATAGAGCTGAGCATCTGTCAGCCTGCGTCGTCTCCACCCTCCTCAAACTGATCATTATCACTGATTTTGGTCTTTCTGTATGCATGGATTAAAAATAATGTGTTATGCCACAGTTTTGGAATTTACGTATTATACCATCCATTGTTACATTAGCCAGTATGGTTTCTTAGATTACTATTGAAGGATCAGAATTTGGGAACCATGGCCCTTTGTCTATGCCATTTGTATTTTTAAACTCATTTATATGGTAGGGTAGTCTTCAGTTTCAAACAATGTATTGCATTAGGCAAATCTGCTGCAAAGACCTCTTTAAATTATTAAAAAGCAAAGATGTCACTTTGGGGACTAAGGTGCACCTGACCCAAGCCATGGTATTTTCAGTTGCCTCATATACATGTGAAAACTGGACAATGAATAAGGAAGGCTGAGAAAGAATTGATGCCTTTGAAGTACGGTGTTGACGAAGAATATTTAATATACCGTGAACGGACAGAAGAGCAAACAAATATGTCTTGGAAGAAGTAGCAGCCAGAATGCTCCCTAGAAGCGAGGATGGTGAGATCGTGTACTTCTGGCATGTTATCAGGAAGGACCAGTTCCTAGAGAAGGATATCATGCTTGGTAAAGTAGAGTGTCAGCAAAAAAGAAGACCCTCAACAAGATCGATAGACACAGTGGCTACAACAGTGGGCTTAAACATAGCAAGGATTGTGAGGATGGCGCGGTTACTGGGCAGTATTTCATTCTGTTGTACATAGGGTCACTGTGAGTTGGAACTAACTCGATGGCACCTGACGACAATAGTCTTCAGTTGTTGACTTACAGGGATTGTAGGTAAATATTGTGTTTTTTTTTTTTTTTCTGTAATAATTTTAATGGAAATGGTTTTGTTAACATCCTGATAATTTTATTAAATGACAAACATCTGCATGCTTACTGCCTCCTGGTCTTTGATGCTGGAGATACATCTATATATAAAACAAAGGGTCTGCCTTCTGGTGTGGAATAAGGTGGACTCAGATAAGGGCAGATGTCTTAGTACTTTGGAGCGCCAAGGGAGAAGTGGCTAATTGAACCCAAGGTGGAGTGGGTGGAGTCCTTCTCGATGTTTATATCCCTTTTGTAATATTGTTCTCTTTTGTACTTGTTGGACAGGAGTCATACATAACCTCTTTAAAATATCCCTTTAAACGAAAAAAACCAAACCTGCTTCCATTGAATCGATTCCAACTCCTAGTGACCTTATAGGACAGAGTTTCCAAGGAGCGCTTGGTGGATTCCCTTTAGAAGATCGAAAACCACAAGGACATGTTTGGTAGATTTGTGTTCCGTGGGGTGTGCTGAACATGTGCCTTTTCTTAATCTCCATCACTAAGAAAATTATTTAAGAGAGCTATAAATTTCAGTCTTGATGCAGATTATATTGTTAAATGTTGCCTGCAATTAACAAAGAAAAAAATGTAAAGAAAACCTTATTGATGATATTTACTCTTTCCCTCTTCCTTTGTAGGGAAATTTTGGATTGGGAATGGTGAAAGTCAGAAAGAACCTACTTTCTTCATAAACATGGTATGCGAAATCTGTGTAAGTTCCATAGGGTAAAATCACATAATTAATCAAACAGGACTTGGAAAGATCTATCTATCTGTCTTGCCAAACCCATGGCTGTCCAGTTGATTCTGACATGACGACTCCATGTGTGTAGAGTAGAACTGCACCCTGTAGGATTTTCTCGGATGTAGTCTTTATGGAAGCAGATCGCCAGGTTTTTCTTCCGTAGTGCCACTGGGTGGGTCCGAACCTCCACTCTTAAGGTTAGTAGCTGTGTGTGTGTGTGTGTGTGTATGCATGTGTGTGTGTAGATGGGTGCATTTGTATATGAATAAACAAGAGTCTTCTATATTGCATGGTTCTCTAAGTACTTAGGGATTTCCCCCAGTTTTGAAAGCTTACACGCTAGGCAGTGTGTGGTTGCAGTGTCAAAGTGGATCGTTACCAGCGTGTGGAAAGTGTTCCCAGGAGAACTATAAAAGGCTGAGCAAGTGAGAGCCACAACCTGGAGAAATAGGCATGCCATGTTCTTGGAGTTTGTTGGACTTGTTTGTTAACAACAGTTGGCTTTTAAAGGATATGTAAGCAACTGCAGTGTCAGTAGGGTTGAAACCAGGTGACTAGATCAGAGTAGCAAGTGTAATATTAGTTAGGCAAGACAGGTAAGTAGCCTAATCCGAGGTACGAGCAAGTAGTTAGAAACTAGCGTGTCTGTGAGAGCCTGCAGGATTCAAATAGGGAAGATGTCTGGGATCAAGAGACTTGAGTAAACGAGGCCAAGGAGCTATGTAACCTTGCAGACATTCTCATGTGATCTTGTAGCAGGGACACTGAGAGAGAACCTGGTTAGAGTATTTCCTAATAGAGAAGCTAGTCAAGGGGGAAAATGAAATATGGGCTGTATATCCTATAGAAATGTTTCTGTGTGATTGTGTATACATTCAGTAATGGCTAATCTACTCACTTAACAATGGATGAACTTGTTATTTTAAAGAAACTTACTGTAAATGATTTAAAATATGAAGTCCTTTAATAGAATAAGTTATCTTTTAGCTTATCTTTTATCATAAAACTGAATTTCTGTATATCACCTTCACTTAAATTTAGGTGCTCTGACGGTTTGACTGTTAGAGTTGATCACTACAGAGACTATTTTGCATGTTCTCATGAATTACTGGAGTCCTGGTGCCATAGTGTTTAAGAACCCAGCTGCTAACCAAAAGGTCAGCAGTTTGAATCTACCAGCCACTCCTTGGAAACGCTGTGGGGCAGTTCTGCTCTGTCCTGTTGGCTTGTTATGAGTTGGAATCTACTCGACAGCCTCAAGTTTCGGGTTTGGTAAGTTATTGGCTTACAGATTCAATTAATGTCAAATGAACTCCTTACCTGCTCACCTTGTGCCTCTCTTTGCTCCTTGTAGCCGCAGTTCTGAACTTGAAATTTCTTTTCTCTGACCACAGCTTCTTTCATTCTTGGTTCTTCCAGTGAACCTGAGCTTTGCTGTATTAAGCCTACTTCACTTAGTTGCTCGGTTCAGTTTGGCCACAGACTGACCTCTGGAGAAGCCTTGACCTTTTGATTTGCACAGTCCTGGTTAGAGCAGTGTTTTTCAAAGTGTATGCACTGCTAAAGGGGCAAGGTGGGCAAACCTCACCTTTGTCATTTCCTTGTCACCACTTACATGGCACTTTGTCTCTCTTACCCTTACCACCCAGAGTTAAACTAGACCTCGTCCCTGGCCACCTAGGGCCAGGTCATTGGGTACCAGCCGTAGGCTCAGAAGTCTGCACAACTCCCATCACTTCAGACCAGCTGGCCCCTCTCTCTCTCTCTCTCTCTGTCTCTCTCGTCCCCTGGGACTAGCCTGTGCAGCCTTTCTCTGTCACCCAGCCGCCCAGATCTGGGTCTTCACAAATCTCTGTCCTGCTAGCCCCTGCTGGCTTCTTGCCCCCTGGGTTTGCTAATTCTCTATAACTTCTTATAAAATTCACAGAAACTTTTTAATTTGTTGTTGTTGTGTGCTGTTGAGTTGATTCCAACTCAGAGCAACCCTTTTGACAGAGTATAACTGCCCTATAGGGTTTCCTAGGCCATAATCTTTACGGGAGCAGATTGCCAGGTCTTTTCTCCTGCGGAACCACTGGGTGGGCTCAAACCACTGGTTAGCAGCAGAGAGCTTAACCATTGTGCCACTAGGGCTCCTTTACTTGTACCTACATTTACCCATTTGTTATAATAAGAAAGAATACAAGCAAAGAAAGACTTCAGATAAGGTCTGGGAGAGGGCCCTGTGGCACAGCGCAGAGACAGTCTCTGACTTTCATCTTTATCCTCCCATCTTGTCAGCTGGGGATTATGTGCCTGATGATTTTATACATGGTGTTAGTTGGTGAGGACTGAGGAGGGATGGCAGGAGCTGAGACTAGGGGAGGAAGAGTATATAGGGGCAATTCTAAACTAAGGGGCTTGAAATTTATTCTCAGAGCTGTGGGGTGGTAGCCATTGGAAACGTTTATTTAGAGTTTTGTCGTTCAATTTGAGCCTTTAGGAACCGACTTTGCAAAGACTGGGCTCTGAATGCTTAGAGATGGCAGTGACAAATCACAGGTTCAAAGAGGAAGGTGAATCTGCCTTTTTCTCTGGAATTGGTCCTTCATTCTTTTGGGCAGTTAAAAGCTGTTTGTATCCAAGAAGCTACTTCCTTGCAAGCATGAAATATTTACAAATTTATGACAGAGTGATGTATAGTATGTAGAGAGGGAATCATGAGAGCTCTCTGTGAGGTTTGTACAGCAACAGTTTGAGAAAACCACTATTAAAGGAGACCCCGGCTGGTGCAAATGGTTAACGTGCTCAGCTCCTAACGGAAAGATTGGAGGTTGGAGTCCACCCAGAGGTGCTTTGGAAGAAAGGCCTGACAATCTTCTTACAAAAAAAGAGCCATCGAAAACCCTGCGGAGCACAGCTCTGCTCTGACATACGTGGGGTTGCCATGAGTTGGATTTGACTGGACGGCAACTGGTGTTTTGGTTTGTTACAGGCTGAACAGATTGCTTATTGTTTGTGTATATGGAGTGGAGTGTGTACTGAAAGCCTAAACATCCTCTGGCATCTTATTTATTTTTGACTGTTCAAGGAAGGCTGGGCTGATAATAGCAGTGCCTTTTAGTAGGTGACATTAACAGGGAAGTGTTTGGCCTTTTACTTACTTGGAACCCACAGCTTTTTTTTTTTTTTTTTTTAAACCATAGGTAGGCTAGGTAAGAGGCTTTGTACTTGCTTCTTAGAAGAAATTTAAGAGCAGTAAATTGACTGCCTTCAAATTTTTGCTACCAGTTCTTCACAGAAGTACAAAATGCAGAATCCTGCCTGATTCCTTTGTAAACAATCCTTGTGATTGTCAGCTTGCCAAGGGATGCTTTTTTCTTTTGAGTAATTTCTGGGGAATACCTTGCTTTGGATCACCCTTAGTTATTTCCCAAAGTTGCCTTCGGGAGTACAGGTGCTCTTTTCCCCACTTATTCATAAAACCATTAAATTCTACTTTTTTCAGGAATTTCACATTGTTTTCATTGAACTGATGTAAGTTAAAATTGAAACGGTGAGAGAATTTACCTATTTAGTCTTGAGCTTAAAATTTCCCAAAGAGTAGGAGCCATAGTTTTGCCCACCACCAAACATAGAACAAGTAATTTTGAATGTATGGACATGATTATGTCATGGCCTTTCTAAATACAAAAATACAACTTTCACTTAGAACATTGAGTACTTTGATAATATCTTTACTGATATTGGTGAGAATGTAGTGAAATTGGTCCCATTATAGTTTTTTCTATTTGCCTTTTTTTTTCAGTTATGTTTTAGGTGAAAGTTTACAGAGCAAATTAGTTTCTCATTAAAGAATTAATAGACAAATTGTTTTAGGACATTGGGTGCCAACCCTTTGATGTGTCGACATTCTCCCCTTCACGCCGGGTTCCCTGTTTCCATTTGTTCACTTGCCCGTCCCTTCCTGCTTTCTTTATCTTTGCTTTTGGGCTGGTGTGTTCATTTAGTCTCATAAACATGGTTAAATCATGCAGCCAGTTCCTCAGGTGTGTTATCGTCTGCCATATAGACTTGTCTCATCTTTGGCCTAAGAGGGAGCCTCTGGAGTACTTTTGTACCGAGTTAAAAGGGTATCCAGGGGGCCATAGGCTTGTGGTTTCTCAAGGTTCTGTCAGACCAGCAAGTCTGGTGTTTTTTTGTGTGTTTGAATTTGAATTTTGTTCTACATTTTTCTCCTGCTCTGTCCAGGACCCTGTATTGTAATTCCTGTCAGAGCAGTTGGTGGTGGAAGCCGGGCACCATCTAGTTGTTCTGGGCTCAGCCTGGCAGAGATTGTGGTAGTTGTGGTCCATTAGTCCTTTGGACTAAACTTTCCCTTGTGTTTTGTTTTTTTAATAGACTGAGGTAATCCTGTTTATTTGTCTACATGTTTATGGTGTCTCCCTGTACTGGAGTGTGAACTTTAAGAGGACAGGGACCATGTGTCTTTTATGTATTGCTGTATCCCTGTCATGGATTGAATTATGTCCCCCTCAAAAATGTATGTGTTTACTTGGTTAGGCCATGATTCCAGTATTGTGTGGTTGTCTTCCATTTTGTGATTGTAATTTTATGTTAAAGAGGATTAGGGTGGGATTTTAACACCCTTACCAGGTCACATCCCTGATCCAGTATAAAGGAAGTTCCCCAGGGGTGTGGCCTGCACCACCTTTTATCTCTGAAGAGATGAAAGGGAAGTGAGCAGAGAGTTGGGGACCTCCTACCACCAAGAAAGCAGTGCCAGGAGCAGAGCTTGTCCTTTGGACCCAAGGTTCCTGTGTGAGATGCTCCCAGACCAGGGAAAGACTGATGACAAGGACCTTCCTCCAGAGCTGACAGAGAGAGAAAGCCTTCGTCTGGATCTAGCGCCCTGAATTTAGACTTTTAGCCTACTAGACAGTGAGAGAATGAATTTCTTTTTGTTAAACCCATGCACTTGTGGTATTTCTGTTACGGCAGCACTAGATGTCTGAGACAATCCCTATCACCTGTTACAGTGCTTTGCATATAGTGGACACTCAAGTCATTGCTGAATGAATTCTGATCTGGTGTGGCTTAGATGGTATCCTGACATATATTAAAAAAGCACCTCAGGTTATTTTGATGTGCACTCCCATGGTTGAGAAACCTTGGTCTATTTTCCCTCTCTAATCCACGTGAGATATAGAAGATATCACTCTTGAAATTGGTAATCTCATTTCCCTAGGAGGAAAAGTTTAATTTGGTAATGTTATTCAGGTGTTGTTTGTAGGTGGGACTCAGAATGGACAATTGCATTCCATCATCAAATAATTAAGTTTAGGAAAGGTGGGAAGATAGACCTAAAATTGAGTTTATTCCTTTTTTTTTTTTTTGTAAAAAAAAACAGTCAAGGTTAGACTTCCTAGATGGTTTTCCTTCAAAACACTACTTCTCAATGTTGGGTAGGTTAGGATTTTGCTTCTGGGGGACATTTTGACGTCTGGAGACGTTTTAGATCCCTTGTGGTCAGTGGTTAAGCGATCAGCTGCTAACCAAGAGGTCATCAGTTCAAATCCAGCCCCTCTGTGTGAGAAGGATGTGGTAGTCTGCTTCTGTAAAGACTGAAAAAAAAGACTACAGCCTTGAAAACCTGATGGGACAGTTTTACTCTATCTTATAGGGTCACTATGAGTCGAAATGGTCTCCACTGGCAATAGGCTTTTTGGTTTTAATTTAAATATGTACGTATCTTACATTTTAAAGACTTGTTTGTATATGTAAGTCACTAGTTTTCAAAGTGTAGTCCTTGAACCCTTAGGAGTAAAACCTGTTCATGTTAGTACTAAAATATTATATGCCCTTTTCTCTTTGATGTTTGGATTAAAGATACAAAAGCAATGCTGAGTAAAACAGCTGATACCTTAGCAGGAAATCAAGGCAGTGGCACTGAATTGTCTAGTAGTGTGTATTCTTCTCTGTCATGAATATTTCACGTCATACAGTTAAAAAAAAACCTCATTTTTCCTTCAGATTCTTTTTCAGTACAAATTAAATTTTACTCTACTTGGCTCTAGAGTATCTGTGTGATAAAATGGGTATGTGCTGCAGAGGAAAAGAATTTGTGTGATTGAGTTGCTAGCTCAGCTACCCCCCTCCCCATTTTCATGTAATATCTTCTTTAATTGAAAGAACAACTGAAAAACCATGGTTATTCAGACTTGGGTATTTGGCAAACATTTCTTTGAAAATGAACAAAATGAACTTGTTACTAATAAAATTGGAGCTTTCAGGGAAAAAATTAGAATTTGGGGAAATCTGTATGGGCCACCTTGAGCTTGATAGCATTCTAGTAAAGACATTTGTGGTAATAATGATAGTAATAGTGATATTATATAATGAACTGTGTCAACATTTGGAAGAACTGAATAACTCGGTAAACCAACATTTTCCAGATGGCGTTATGAAGTCACACGTAGGTAAAGATCCCATTCAAAGAGCACGTTAGACAAATGGATTTTGTATGTGTGTGTGGTAAAATACGTATAACAAAACATTTGGTATTTCAACCATTTGTATGTGTACAATTCAGTGACATTTATTACATTTCACCATACTGTGCAGTTGTCATCCCTATCCATTTCCAATTTTTTTTGTTATCATCCTTAACAGAAACTCCGTACTCCTTAAGGAATAACTTTCCATTTTCCCCTCCCACCTGCCCTTAGTAAGCTCTAATAAACATTGATCTCTATGCATTTGCCTGTTCTAGGTATTTTATATAGGTGGGTCATACAATATTGTCCAGTGGTGTCTGACTTAGTTCACTCAGTATAATCTTTTCAAGGTTCATCCATGTTTTACCATGTATCAGAACTTCATATTTCTTCATGGCTGAATTACTGCATTGTATGGATTTCCCACATTTTATCCATTCATCTGTTGATGGATACTTAGGTTGTTTCCACTTTTTGGCAGTTGTTAATAATGCTTCCCCCACGTGTCTGTCATTTTGTCGTACTGTGGGGGCTTGCATGTTGCTGTCATGCTGGAAGCTCTGCCACTGGTATTCAGATACCAACAGGGTCACCCATGGCAGGCAGGTTTTAGTGGAGCTTCCAGACTGAGACAGACTAGGAAGAAGGACGTAGTGGTCTATTTCTGAAAAGAATTAGCCAGTGAAAACCTTATGGATAGCAGTGGAACATTGTCAGAGACTGTCCCAGAAGATGAGCTGCCTCCTCAGAGTAGAGTTAACTTGATGATGTGGATCGAGTCAAGCTTTTAGAACCTTCATTTCCTGATGTGGCACGACTCAAAATGAGAAGAAACAGCTGCGAACATCCATTAATAATTGGAACCTGGAATGTACAAAGTATGAATCTAGGAAAATTGGAAATCATAAAAAACAAAATAGAACACATAAGCATCAATGTCCTAGGCATTAGTGAGCTGAAAAGGACTGGTATTGGCCATTTTGAATCGGACAGTCATATGGTCTGCTATGCCAGCAGCAACAACCTGAAGAGGAATAGCATTGCATTCATCATCAAAAAACATTTCAGGATCTATCCTGAAGTACAATGCTGTGGGTGATAGGATAATATCCATACGCCTGCAAGGAAGATCAGTTAATGTGACCTACTTTTCAAATTTACGCACCAACCACTAAGGTCAAAGACGAAGAAATTAAAGATTTTTTACCAACTTCTGCAGTCTCCAATTGATTGAACATGCAATCAGGATGCATCGATAATTACTGGTGATTGGAATGCAAAAGGTGGAAACAAAGAAGGATTGGTTGTTGGAAAATATGGCCTCGGTGATAGAAACGATGCCGGAGATGGCAGGATAGAATTTTGCGAGACCAATGACTTTTTCATTGCAAGTATCTTTTTTGAATAACATAAGTGGCGATTATACACCCGGGCCTCACCAGATGGAATACACAGGAATGAAATCAACTACATCTGTGTAAAGAGATGATGGAGAAGCTCAGTATCATCAGTCAGAACAAGACCAAGGGCTGACTGCAGAACAGACCATCAACTGTTCATATATAAGTTCAAGTTGAAGCTGAAGAAAATAAGAACAAGTCCAAGAGAGCCAAAGTACAGGCTTGAATATATCCCACCTGAATTTAGAGACCATCTCAAGAATAGATTTGACACGTTGAACACTAATGACCAGACAAGTTGTGGAATGACATCAAGGACATCATACGTGAAAGAAGCAAGAGGTCATTAAAACAACAAGAAAGAAAGAAAAGACCAAAATGGATGTCAAAAGAGACTCTGAAACTTGCTCCTGAACATCAGGTATCTAAAGCAAATGGAAGAAGTGATGAAGTAAAAGAGCCGAACAGAAGATTTCAAAGGGTGGCTCCAGAAGACAAAGTAAAGTAACCTGGAGTTAGGAAACCAAAAGGGAAGAACATGCTGGACGTTTCTCAAGCTGCAAGATCTGAAGAAAAAATTCAAGCCTGGAGATGCCATATTGAAGGCTTCTTCTACAAGGAACATATTAGGTGACACAGGAAGCATCAAAAGACAATGGAAGGAATACACAGAGTCACTGTACCAAAAAGAATTGGTCAACAGAACCGATGGTACTGAAGGAAGAGGCTCAAGCTGCACTGAAGGTATTGGCAGAAAAACAAGGCTCCAGGAATTGATGGACTACCAGTTGAGATGTTCCAACAAACAGATGCAGTGCTGCAAGTGCTCACTTGTCTATGCCAAGAAATTTTGGAAGACAGCTTCTTGGCCAGCCAACTGGAAGAGATCGGTATTTGTGCTCATTCCAAATAAAGGTGATCCAACTGAATGCAGAAATTATCCAACAGTATTATTAATATCACACGCAAGTAAAATTTGCTGAAAATCATTTAGAATGAGCTGCAGCAGTATATCAACAGGGAACTGCCAGAAATTCAAGCCAGATCCAGAAGACGAGGTGGAAAGAGGGATATCATTGCTGATGGCAGATGAATCTTGGTTGAAGTCAGAGATAACCAGAAAGATGTTTACCTCTGTTTTACATTCACTGAGCAGAGGCATTTGACTGTGTGGATTATAACAAATTATGGATGATTGCCAAGAATGGGGATTCCAGAACACTTAATTGTGCTTATGAGGAATCCGTACATAGATAAAGAGGCAGTTGTTGGAACTGAACAAGGGGATACTGCGTTGTTCAAAGTCAGGAAAGGTGTGTGTCAGGGTTGTATGCTTTCACCATATTTATTCAATCTGTATGCTGAGGAAATAATCCAAAAAGATGGACTATATTAAGAAGAATGAGGCAACAGGATTGGAGGAAGACTCGTTAAACAACCTGCAATATGCAAATGACAAAACCTTGCTTGCCGAAAGTGAAGAAGACTTGAAGCACTTATTGATGAAGATCAAAGACTACAGTCTTCAGTATGGATTATACCTCAACACAAAGAAAACAAAAATCCTCACAACTGGGCCAGTAAGCAGCATCATCATAAACAGAGAAACAATTGAAGTTGTCAAGGATTTCATTTTACTGGATCCATAATCAACACGCATGGAAGCAGCAGTCAGGAAATCAAAGGACACATTGAGTAAATCTGCTGCAAAAGACCTTTTTAAAGTGTTAAAAAGCAAAGATGTCACCTTATAGACTAAGGTGGGTCTGACCCAAGCCATGGTGTTTTAAATTGCATCTGCATGCGAAAGCTGAACAGTGAATATGGAAGACTGAAGAAGAATCAATGCCTTTGAATTAATGGTGTTGGCGAAGAATATTGAGTATACCATGGACTGCCAGAGGAACGAACAAATCTCTCATGGAAGAAGTACAACCAGAGTTCTCCTTGGAAGCAAGGATGGCAAGACTTCTCTCATGCTTTGGATATGTTATCAGGAAGGATCAGTCCCTGGAGAAGGACATCACGCTTGGTAAGGTGGATGGAGGGTCAGTGAAAGAGAGGAAGACCCTCAACGAGGTGGATTGACACAGTGGCTGCAACAATGGGCTCAAACATAGCAACAATTGTTAGAATGGCCCAGGACTACACAATTTTTCATTCTGTTTTCCATAGGGTCACCATTAATTGGAACCAACTCGATGGCATCTAACAACAACAACAACAATAATAATGCTCCCGTGAACATTGGTAAGCAGGAAACTAAGACCCTGAGTCTTAGGCTGGGTGTTCTAGAGAAGCGAATCCAGTAAAGCGGATAAGTACATATAGAGAGAGATTTGTGTGAAGGAAATAGCTACTGTGGTTGTAGAGGCTGGAACATCCTAAATCTGTGGATCAGGCTGGAGGCTTCTCATGAATCACATAGCAGCAGGGCTGGGGAACCCAAAATGGGCAGACAAGATGGCAGGTAAGCTGCTAGCTCAAGTCCCAATAACTGGAGGTCAGACAAACAGGAGCCAGCTGCAGAGTCCAGAATGAGCAAAAGTCCATGACCCTTGCCAGAAAGTCTACCTATATTGGTTGCAGGCCACATCCCCAAGGAAACTCCCTTTCAACTGATTGGCTACTCACAGCAGATCCCATTGAGATGATTACATTGTATCAGATCTTATCTTGGAAGTGATTACATCATTATACGACTGCCAAACCACTGGGAGTCATGGCCCAATCAATTTGAAACACAACCATAATGATCACACCCTGCTTTCAAGTCTTTTGGGTAGGTATATACCTAATAGTGCAACGGCGGAGTCATGTGGTAATTCTATGTTTAACTTTATGAGGAACCACCAAACTTTTCCACAGCAACTACACCATTTTACATTCCCACCAACAATTGATTAGGGTTCCAATTTTTCCATATCCTTGCCAACACTTCTTATCTTCCATTTTTCTGGTAATAGTTATCCTAGTGAGAGTGAAGTGGTATTGTGGTTTTGATTTGCGTTTCCCTAATGATTAATGACGTGTCAAGCATCCTTTTTTCCCTTAAGTTAAAATATTTTTTTGTTTATTGTACTTTAGGTGAAGATTTACAGAGCGAACTAGTTTCTCATTTAACAATTAATACACATACTGTTCTGTGACATTGGTTGCCAACCCCACGACATGTCAACACTCTCCCCTTCTCAGTCTTGGGTTCCCCATTACCAGCTTTCCTGTCCCCTGCTGCCTTCTTGTCCTTGCCCCTGGGGTAGTGTGCCCTGTTAAGTCTCCTTTTTTTTATGGGCTTGTTTAATCTTTGGCTGATGGGTGAACCTCAGGAATGATGACTTCATTACTGAGCTAAAAGTGTGTCTGCGGCCATACTCTAGGGGTTTCTCCAGTCTCTGTCAGGCCAATAAGTCTGGTCTTTTTTTGTGAGTTAGAATTTTGTTCTGCATTTCTCTCCAACTCTGTCTGGAACCCTCTGTTGTGATCCCTGTCAGAGCAGTTGGTGATGGTAGGCGGGTACCATCTAGTTGTGCTGGACTCAGTCTGGTGGAGGCTGTGGTAGTTGTGTTCCATTAGTTCTTTGAGTTAATCTTTCCCTTGTGTCTTTGGTTTCCTTTATTCTCCCTTGTGTTGAGCATCTTTTTATGTGCTTATTGACTGTATGTTCTTTACAGAAATGTCTGTTCAAATCCTTTGCCCATTTTTAAATTTGGTGGTTTGTTTTTTGTTGTTAAGTTGTAGGGTTTTTTTGTTTTGTTTTGTTTTGTTTTTCTTAATATTCTGGGTACTAAACCCTTATCAAATACATGGTTCCTAAATATATTCTCGGATTCTGTAGGTTGTTTCTTAACTTCCTTGATAAAATCCTTTGGAAGTTTTTACATTTGGAGAACTGGATTTATCTGTTTTATCTTTTGTTACTAATGCTTTTGGTGTTATATCTTAGAATCCACTGTCGGAAACTGGATTCCAAAACGTGTTTTATTCTTAGCATTTTAAGCTTTTAGTTCTGACATTTAGATCATTGATCTGTTTTTAGTTAATTTTCATACATGGTGTGAGGTATGGGTCCAGTGTCATTCTTTTGCATTCTTTTTCTCAGCACCATTTATTAAAAACTATTCCCCAATTGAATGCAATTGGCACCTTGTAAAAAAATCAGTTGACCGTAGAAAATGAATTTATTTCTGGGCTCCCAATTCTGTTTAATTTGTTTATATCTTTGTCATTATACCAGCACCAAATTGTTTTGATTACTGTAGCTTTATACTAGTTTTTGAAATAGAGAAGTTTGAGTCCTCTTTGTTTTTATTTTTCAGGGTTGCTTTGGCTGTTTGGAGCCCCTCCCAGTTTCATATGAATTCAAGGATTGAGTTTCCCATTTCTGCCAAGAAACTGTTGGAATTTGTGTAAGGATTGCATTGAATCTGTTGATTGGTTTGAGTAGTATTGACATTTTAACAATATTAAGAACGTGGAATGTGTTTTCATTTATTTAGGTGTTTAATTTCTTTCAGCAATGTTTTATGGTGTTCAGTTAAAAGTCTTTGTCCTCCCTGGTTAAATTAATTCCTAGGTATTTTATTCTTTTAGATGTTTTTGTCTATGAAATAGTTTTCTTTTTTTTCCTTGCCTCTTTAAAATAGTTTTTTTTGTTGTTGCTGAGAGTATATGCAGCAAAATATATAGCAATTCAACACTTTCTGCGTGTACAATTTAGTGACACTGATTACATTCTTTGAATTGTGCAAGCATTCTCACCCTCCTTTTCTGAGATAATCCTCCCCCTTAAGCATAAACCCTAAGACTCCTACATAATCTTTTGAATCGTGTTGTCAGTTTGATCCCACATAAATAAGTCTTCAAAGAACATAATGCTCAAGGCATTCTTTACTAGTTAAGCTAAAGTATTGTTTGGTTTTAAGAAGACTTCAGGGGATATTTTTGGTTTTAGGTTTAAAGGTTATCTTAGGGTAGTGATTTCAGAAGTTTGTCCATCCCCCATGGCTCCACAAAGTCTGGAGTCTCTGAGATTTGAAGTTGTGTTCTGCATTTTTCCCACTTTTGATCAGAATTCTTCTCTAGAATCTTGGATCAAAATGTTCAGTGATGGTAGTCAGGCATCGTCCAGTTCTTCTGGTCGCCTGGCAAATGAGAGAGTTATTCATGGACGCAATTATCCACACATTCCATTTCCACCTCCTGTGCCTGACTCTCCTTCTTCTCTTTCTCCTGGCAAATAGTTACCAGTTGTTGTGCCTTGGATGGCAGATTGTAAGCTTTGAAGACCCCAGCCACTACACAGCAAACAGGAAGGTAGAACAAAAGCACTGAACACAGTATTAGGCCAGTTAACTTGGGTGTCGCATGAAACCATGACCCTAAACTTCTGAACCAAGGAACCAAATTCCAGGAGGTATTTGGTTGTACAGAAGCAGCCTTAGCAGCTCCTCTCTTTTTGTCGTTGTTTTGTTGTTTCTGTAAACATATCTGTTGCACAACTTTTGCCAATTCAGCTTTTTACAGGTGTGCACCTTAATGACAGCAGTTACATTAATTGGCTGTGTAACCTTGACTTTAACGAATATAATTTTTCCATCACCGTAACCCAAACCTTGGTTCCTTATAAGCAGTAACCCTCTTTTTTCCCCTGCTTCCTGCCCCAGTAGCCACTAAGGAACTTTGGTCTCTATGCTTTTGCCTTTTCTTATCTTTTTCTATAAGTGAGGTCACACAATATTTATCTTTTTATGATCGACTTGTTTCACTCAGCATAATGTCTTTAAGCTCCATCCATGTTAAAGCATGTATCAAGACTTCATTTCTCTTACTGACTGGATGGTATTCCATTGTATGTATGCACCACATTTTTGTTTATACATTCATCTGTTGATGGGCATTTAAGTTGTTTTGTCTGTTCTAAATAGTGCTGCAGTAAACATTGGTGTACAAGTCTCTCTTTGAGTCTCTGTTTTAAAGTCTTTGTGGTATATGCCTAGGGGTGGAATTGCTAGGTTATCTGATAGTGTTTTGAGGAACTGCTACATTGTTTTCCACAGTGGTCCTACCATTTTGCATTCCACCAGCAATGGATAAAGGTTCCAATTTCCCCACATCCTTGCCCTGCCCATATCTGTTACTTTGTTTTTTTTTTAAGCCAACCTAAACAAACAAAAACCCGTTGCGTTTGAGTAGATTCCAACTCATTGCAGCCCTATAGGACAAAATAGAACTACCTCATAGGGTTTCTAAGGAGCAATTGGTAGATTCGAACTGCTGACCTTTTGGTGAGCAGCTGAGCTCTTAACCATTATGCCACCAAACTGACGGAAGTGAAATGCACCCTCACTGTGATTTTGATTTGCAACTCTTGATGACTAATGATGTTGAGTATCTTTTCATGCATTTGTTGACCATTTGAATGTCTTTTTTGGTGAAATGTCTATTCAAGACCTTTGCCCATTTTTTGATTGGGTTGTCTTTTTGTTGTTAGATTGTTGAGACTTTATATGTATTTTGGGTTTTAGATTCTTCTCAAATATATGGCTTCCGAAGATATTCTCCCAGTTGATAGCTTGCCTTTTCACTTTTTGGTAAAGTGTTTTTGATGAACAGAAACCTTTAATTTTTATGAGGTCCCATTTATCTATTTTACCTTTTGCTGTTTGTGTTCTTGTTATTGTTTAGGTAATCCATTGTTCAAAACTAGGCCCAGCAGCATTGCCTCTGCATTTTCTTCTAGGAATGTTATGGCTTTAGTTTTCACATTTAGGTTCTTACTCCATTTTGAATTTGTTTTTGTATATGGTGTGAGGCATGGATCCTGTTTCATTTTTCTGCATATGGAAATTCAATTTTCCTAACACCATTCATAGAGGAGACTTTTCTTTCCCTATCGAATGGAACTTAGTTAGCACCCTTATCCAAAATCAGTTGATCACAGATGTGTGGATTTATTTCTGGACTCTCAATTCTATCCCATTGATTTGTGTGTCTGTTGTTACACTAGTACCAGACCGTTTTGATTGCTGTAGCTGTATAATATGTTTTCTATTGGTCAAGTTTTGATGTCCTATCAAAGAAGAATATCCACAATCTGAAAAGGCTGTTTCGTGTGAGTAGAGATTTTCTGCATGTTCTTGAATGAAGACAGTTTATTTCAACACATTAAATGAAGAAATGGCTATGAGACACCAGCTTTTTTCTTCTCAGACATTAAAGAGTTTTTTAAAAATGTGAAACTGTGCTACACTTTTCACAAAATTCTTTTGAAGGTAATTCTTTTCATAGAAAATTTATTTCTGTTAATAGATAAATATTTTATTATGAAATGAATTTAAAAATAGTTTTAAAAAATGTTTAGTTTCAATTTGGAGTACAGTAAACATTAGTAGATACAACCCACATGAGCAAACTTCTTTGAGGAACTCAGTAATCTGTACATGTGGAAGGGTTCTCTTAACAACCGTTTTTAAACCAGATAGTCTCCTAAGAGTTGTCCCTCAGATACTGTTGAACATCAGTTTGTGTCTCTTGTTAGGCTAGCCTGCCATAGATGAGGCGATTGAATTGGGCTTTGAAGGAAAGTTTTGGGCTTTCATTTAAGACTTGAATATACTTTTAACGTATAAAATACATGACGGAATTTAAATTGATGGTTACATTTTGACTTCATATGGCTAAAGAAAGTGCTACCTGCAGAGCAAATGAGTGGATAATTATATCCGGAAGAAAAAGAAAAGAATTTCAGAAAATGATGAATAAAAAATACTGAACTGTGAACTGCAAATAATTGTGGAACAAGCATTGTCTGAAACTGTTGGATTCTGGCTCACAGTGACCCTAAGCATTATCTTAATGGGAATCTTAATTAGACAAACAAGATTAGGTTTAGTAAACACCTTAAATGAAAGAGATTGCAAAGTATAAGTGGGGGTACAATAGGAGTATTTTAATTACTGATAACACTACAGATTTACCCAACCATAAAGAAATAGAAGTAATAGTTTATTTGTTTCTATGAACTAACTCTGTGTTTGAGTAAATTGTTGGTAGGTACTATGAAAGTTAATTGTGGGGAACATTTATGAGAACCTTACTGAAGGTAATTTAGAGAAGAGACTTCACAGATTTTTTTTTTTTATCTGTATAAAATTAATCAGGATTACCTTGACTTAAGGAGTCCCGATGGTGCAATGGTTAAGGACTCAGCTGCTAGCTAAAAGCAATGAACAATCTGACAAGGAAATTTAGAAAACAATTCCATTTTCAATGATATCTTAAATAATACAATACCAAGGAATTAATTTAACCAGGAAGGTGAAAACAGTGTACGCTGAAAACTGTAGAAAAACATCATTGAAAGAAATTAAAGAAGATCTGAATAAAGGGAAAGACACTTCTTTTATTCGAAGACTTAATATTGTTAAGACAGAAATACTACCCAAAGTGACCTAGAGATTCAACATGATTCCTATCAAAATGCCAATAGTCTTTATTGCAGAAGTAGAAAAGCCAATCCTCAAATTCATATGGAATTCCAAAAAGCCCCCAATAGCCAAAGCAATCTTGAAAAAGAACAACAAAGTAGGAGGACTCACACTTCTATTTCAAAATGTACTATAAAGCTATAGTAATCGAAACTGTCTGGTACCAGTATACAGATAGAGATATAGAGCAACAGGCTAGAATTGGGAGTCCAGAAATAAACGCATGTATCTGTGGGCAACTGGTGTTGAACTAGGGTGCCAAGTCCCTGCAGTGGGGGAAAAAACAGTCTCTTCAACAAAGATGCTGGGATCGTTGGATCTCTCTATCCACAAGATTGAAGTTTGACTCATATCTCATACCATATATAAAGATTAAACCAAAATGGATCAATGACTAAGTGTAAAACTAAAACCATGAAACTCTTAGAATAGGGATAATGCTTCAGGACCTAGTTTTTGACAGTGGATTCTTACATATGACACCAAAAGCATGAACACTAAAAGATAAAATAGATAAATTGGACTTCATCAAAATTAAAAGCTTCTGTGCATCAGAGAAATTTATCAAGGAAGTGAAGAAACAACCTACAGAATGGGAGAAAATATTTGGGAAGCGTGTAATATCCAGAATATATATTAAGGCACAGCGGTTAAGAGCTAAGGCTGCTAACCAAAAGGCCGGCCGTTCGAATCCACCACTTACTCTTTGGAAACCCTGTGGGGCAGTTCTACTTTGTCCTATAGAATCGCTATGAGTCAGAGTCAACTTGATGGCAACGGGTTTGGGTTTTATCTGTGGTGACTCAGTGTAAAATTCTCAACCTCGATGTGGGAGACCCCTGTCTGTCAGTGGAGATTTGCTGAATATGATGCCGAATAGGTTTCCGTGGAGCTTCCAGACTAAGATGAACTAAGAAGAAAGGCCGGTGGCAATCTTCTTCTGAAAAATCAGCTAATGAAAACCCCATGGATCACAGCGGTCCATTCTGCAGCCGATCATGTGAGTGGTGTAGGACTAGGCAGTATTTTATTCCGTTGTGCATGGGGTCTCCATGAATCAGAGGCGGACTCAACAACAGCTGACAGCAAGAACAACAGCAACAACTCAACAACAAAAAGACGAACAATTCAGTTAAAAAATGGGCAAAGGACTTGACTAGACATTTCATCAAAGAACTATCCAAATGGGCAATAAGCATATGAAAAGATGCTCAAAGGCCATTAGTCATGGTTGTTAGTGGCCATTGAGTCAAGTTGCTAGCATTCCACCCTGACTTACGGAGACCTCATCCACAACAGAATGAAATGCTGCCTGGTCTTGTGCCGTCCCGTCCCCATGATGAGTTGCAGATCGGCAGGCTTTTCTTCCTAGTCTGTCTTAGTCGGGAAGCTCCACTGAAACGTATTCAGCATCATAGCAACACACAAGCCTCCGCTGACAGACAGGCGGTAGCTGCACATGAGGTGCATTGGCCTGGAATCAAACCTGCGTCTCCTGCATGGAGGGCAAGAATTCTACCCCTGAACCACCACTGCCCCCTTATAATGTTTCATGGCATCTTCAGATTTCATGTGCTTGAAATTAAATTTATCGTCTTCCTTTCCCCGAAAATTCTGTTACTCTCTGTGTTTGCCTCGTTGGTGAATGGTGCTATCATCTGCTCAGTTCCAGAAGTCATGAATTCAAAAGTCGTTCTTAACTCGTCCTTCCATCACCCTCCCATAGTCACTTGATTACTAAGTTCTGTTAATTCTGTCTGAATACCCTAGAAATCGTTCCTCTGCTTTCATCCCTTCTCCTGTGGTTCAGGTTCTTATTTGAACCATTGACTACTGCATCAGCCTCTTAATTGCCTTTCTGGACTTTAGGCTGACTCTTTGTTCTATCTTGTTAGTGTATTCAATTCTTAATATTTCTGAGATACAAATTTGAAGAGTCACACCCATGGTTAAAATTTTCGATTATTGGCCATCACCTTCATGATAATAGTGGCATTAAATATAGCTAAGTGCATAACTTATTGTGGTGCAGTGAATAAATATGGCCCTTGTAGCATGGTCTTTGTAACTCCTACCAAATGACTGGGTGAGACTATGCAAATGAGGTGCTTGTGGCCCACCAAAGGGATTGGCAAGTTTGCTAATAATATAAATAAGGCGCATGGCACCTTGTGGAGGTACAACCATGCAGATAGGTGTATGCAGCCCTAATGAGGGGATTGGTCAGTTTTTCCATCTGACTAGGCTTAAAATGAGCCATCCCGGAGGTGGGAAGAGAGGATTTCAACACCACCAGGAAAGAAGAGTCAAGAGTGGAGTGCATCCTTTGGACTCAGGATCCTTGTGGTGAGATCCTCCTAGATTCAGGAGACAGACAGAGAGCTGTGACACCAGAGATGGTGAGAAACAGCCGCAGAGAAATGGTGGCAGCAGAGGCAGCAGAATCAGGAGACTGGCAGGAGACGGCGAAGTGGGCTTCCCAAGCCACAGAGCAAGAGAGTTGAGCACCTTTGGACTGGAGGCTTACTGGCAGAGTGGGGTGCCTCCGGATACTTATCGGCAGAGCTAAAAGAGCTTTGTAACACTTACCTGAATAGGGCAGAGGCCAAGGGGCCAGAGAAAGATGTGCCTGCAAAGACACTGAGAAGAGGCTGTCCTGATCAAAGAACTGTATCCTGAGCATTCCTGAACCTGAATTGTAACCTGTTACTTCCCTAATAAACTCCATAATTATGAATATTGTCTGTGAGTTCTTTGTGGTCATTGCAACAAATTATTAAACCCAGCAGAGGAGTAGAGAGTGCCGTGGGAGGGACGGTTGGTGTCATAATTGGTAAAAAGGTTGAAAGGTGGAGGCATGTCTGATTCCTACCTTGTAAGAACCAGCGTGGGCTGTTGATTTTGATTCTCCTTTTCGTATGTGAAGTTAGAGGAGGTCAGATGCCCCGCCATGCCATTTTTACACTTGTGTTGTCTGATTTTATTCTTTGAACAGTCCTTTGCTACTTTCCTGGTTGCACAGATGAGGAAATTGAGACCTAGATTTAAACCCAGGACTGTCTGTTTTTAGTTTATGCTCTTAGGCACTTTCTTATGCTACTTATGTAGGACATTCCAGACCCCTTGTGTTGTGGCTCTTACCCACTTGTCTAGTGTCTACTTGACATTTTTTAAGGTAACTTCCTTGAGGGCAGAGATCATATCCCACACCAAGCATTTTCTTAAAACATAGTTCCACTACCCACTGTCGTCGAGTTGATTCCGACTCATAGTGACCCTGTAGGACAGAGTAGAACTGCCCCATCGAGTTTCCAAGGAAACATAGTAGGCACTTGGTAAATGTTTGTTGAATGAGTGTTAAGCAGTGATGAATAACAGGGGACAGTGAGACTAGCCCAGTGTAGAAAAACATGAAAGAGACATCCGAAGAAAAGGATTCCTCTGGCTGGCCATGTTCATAAACGGTCAGCCTTTGGGTTAAAGCAAAATAGTGAGAGGTAACCAAATGAGGGAAATGAAATCCAGAAGGAGTGATTAAAAGAGAGAAACTTTCTGTTCTTGACTTGAATGAATTGTGTCCTAGGGTTGTAAGAACCTGAAAATGAAGCCTCTAAATACCCTTTTATGTTTTTAGGACTTGTGGAATTAAAGAGAGAGATGCCTGAAAACTAGAGACACAGAAGTATATTTTTCAGAAAGGGGAAGAAGGAAGACTATAGAGCTTGCTATGGCCCTCAGGTGAGAATCTAGAATAAATTACTTAAAGGATAAATTGTTTCCAGGAGAGGTGAAGCACTAATCATTAGGAAATAGCCTGAATTCATTAAGAAATAAACAAAACAGCGGAGCCTTCTTTTTGCACATGGAGCCTGTTGTTTTCCGTCCATTGGCTGAGATATAAGGTTTACTCATCAAAAGCACAGGTGGCACAGATCATGGGAGGGAGAGGGTGTTAGCTAGGATGGGCTAGATTCTGCTGTAGTAATAACCTCAAATTTTGGTGCTTAAAAGCAAAAGAGATTTATTTTTTAAATAATATATTTTTGGTGATTCCAATTCAACAGGTTTCACACATATTACTTAATGACATTGGTTACATTCTTTTTTTTCCCCTTATTATTGCATAGGGTGTATTTGTTTTTACAAAAGTAGAATGACTATAACAACACCGATCCACCATGCCTGATATGGTCACTGTGCCCCATCCATACTTCCTGGGACCACAATATCATTTTTTAAATTTTATGTTGTTGAGAATATGTACAGCAAATCATAAACCCATTCACCACAATTCAGTAACATTGATTACATTCTTCAAGTTATGTAACTCTTCTCACTCTCCTTTTCGTTTCTGAGTTGTTCCTCCCACATTAACATAAACTCACTGCCCCCTAAAGTTCCTATCTAATCTTTTGAGTTGCTTTTGTTCCTTTGATCCCATATAGTCCTTCAAAGAGCACAATGCTCAAAGCAGACATTTTTTTACTAGTTAAGCTAGACTATTGTTTAGTTTTAGGAAGACTTCAGGAGATTTTTTTTGGTTTAAGGTTTAAAGATTATCTCGGAGCATTAGTTTCAGGGATTCATTCAGCCTCCATGGCTCTAGAAAGTCTGCATTCCATGAGAATTTTAAATTCTTTTCTCCATTTTAAATTTTAAATTCTTTGCTGCTAACCAAAAGGTCTGTGGTTCAAATCTACCAGGTGGTCCTTGGAAACCGTATGGGGCAGTTCTACTCTGTCCTATAGGGTCACTATGAGTCAGAATCAACTCGACGGTAACTTTTTTTTTCCTGCATTTACCCTGTTTTGATCAGGATTCTTCTATAGATTTTTTGCTCAAAATGTTTGGTCATAGTAGCAGCTGGGTACCATCCAGTTCTTATGGTCTCATGGCAACCAAAAAAAAAAAACAAAAACCCTGATGCCCTCAAGTCTATTCTGACTGATAGCAACCCTGTAGGACAGAGTAGAACTGCCTCATAGGGTTTCCAAGGAGTGGCTGGTAGATTTCAACTGCCAACCTTTTTGGTTAGCAGCTGAGCTCTTAGCCACTGCCCCACCAGTTATTCATGGAGGCAATTAGCAACACATTCCATATCTCCTCCTGTTCCTTATTCTCCTTCTTCCTCTGTTGCTCCAGGCGAAGAGAGACCAATTGTTGTGCCTTGGATGACCACTTGCAAGCTTTTAAGAACCCAGGCACTATGCAAGGAACCAGGAGGTAGAAAAGAAGCACTAAACATGTTATTAGGCCAATTAACAGGGATGTCGTGTGAAACTGTGACTCATGATGACCCAGTATATGCAGAGTAAAACTGTTCTCCACAGGGTTTTCAAGACTGTGGCCTTTCTGAAGCAGATCACCAGGCCTATCTTTCAAGGTACCTCTGAGTGGGTTTGAACTGCCAGTCTTTCAGTTAGCAGTCAAGCACTTAATCGTTTGCACCACCCAGGGACTCCTGAGACATCGTACCCACTGTGTTTAATGACCTCAGGAGATGGTGAATTTTATCTCTCTGGGTAATCTCTCTGGCATTAACCAGAATTTTTTTTTTTTTTTTCTTTAGCTTTAAGGCCGTACAACCCACCAGACATTGGGCCACCTCACAGGAAACTGGTCAAGAGAACAGGAGACATTCAATGAGAGTTTTCTTTCTTGGTGTTTCAGGAGAACTAGAAAGAGTCACAGCCTTTCCTTAATGTTGATGTATTTATTGAGGAGGAAAGAAATTATGTAACAGGGAAGTGTGGGGCACTGTTTGAGAACTCGGTCTTACCTGGCTAGTTATGGAACATTCTTATGCCTTGTTTAAGGATTTCTTTTTTTTATTTTTCAGAATTTGTTTTCAGGAAGACAGGAGGAAAGGAAGACATCTCAGGATCCCATTTCAAGGGTCCTTTGGCTACATTTCCACTGTCAGAACATTTTCTCCAAGAGTCCTGGGCCAGACACCTGGATTTCCAGATGGGTTTTGTAGTCAAGGAGATTTTAGAGAGGGGAGGTATTTCAGTTATGTAGAAAAGTTCAGTTATCTAAAGAATTTATTTTATAAAATACCACAAATCTTTGTGACCTAAAACAACAGCAATTTATTACTTTTCATGATTTTGTGGACTGACTGGTATCAACTGAGTGGTTTTGTTGCGCATGGTTTAGCTGAGGTCACTCATGGGCTACATTTAGCTGGAAGCCCGGCTGGGACTAGGACATCTAAGATGGCCTCTCATCCTCTAATACCTCTCACCATTTGGTAATGTAGCCCAAGTTTCTTCATACCATGGCTTTTAGCTTCCAAGAAGGAATATTTCAAGAGGACAAGCCCCAATATGCAAGCACTAATCAAGCCTCTGCTGGCATCATTTTGCTAATGTCTCATTGGCCAAAGCAAGTCACATGATCAAGTCTAGAGTCAGTGTGGCAGGGGGCTACACAAGGGTGCAAACACCAGGAGGTTTTTGTTCACTGGAGGCCACCACTATAACGATTTACCACAAGTGAGCAGGGCAGTTTTGCACACTGGATCCTCAGTTGTCAGTGCTTAGTTATGGATGCGTAACTTAAGATCTGGTCCTTGACTTTGCAGTTCCAGAAACTCTGTGTGATTAGGAGTTCATGCTTAGCCGCATGCGTTTATCTGAAATTGCTTCTCATCATCACTCGAAGACGTGAATTTAGGCTGTCATAGTTTTATCTCAAGATTCTGTCGTCTAGGCCACAGATGGTTGAACCAGAGTGGACACCTGACCTATGACTCTGTTGGCTGAGCTGACCCAATTGGACTTTCTCTTAAGACTCTGGAATGGGAATACTGAGAGACTAAGATCCAAACTGGTGAAGAGATTATAGAAAATCTCGTAGATAGTCTGAAACGAGTTCAGAAATATATCTAAACTCCTGAGATGACTAGAAAATTAGACCGCTAAACCATAGTTTAAGTGGTTAAGTGCTATGGCTGCCAACCAAAAGGTCGGCAGTTTAATCCGCCAGGCGCTTCTTGGAAACTCTATGGGGCAGTTCTACTCTGTCCTCTAGGGTCGCTATGAGTTGGAATCGACTCAGTGACAGTGGTTTTAAACCATAGTTATTAAGAGATTGGCTGCTAACCAAAAGGTTAGCAGTTTGAATCCACCAGCTGCTTCTTGGAAACCCTATGGGCAGTTCTACTTTGTCCTATAGGGTCGCTATGAGTTGGAATCAGCTTGATGGCAACAGGTATTCACTAGTGGATATATGTTTCTTCTCATTCTCTTATGCTCCATGACAATATGTAGCTGCAAGGGAGGCTGGGAAATGTCATCTCTAGCTGAGTAGCCATGCACCCAACTACTATGGAAGAAGGAGAAAGTGTGTTTTAGTGAAGACACCTGCTGCCTCCTTCCCTCCACCCCCTCCCCACACAGCATAGTGTTCAATTCCTGGTTACCTTTCAGGAGGGAGAAAGACAAGAGTGTATTTACAGGGAGTAAACAGGATGATGAAGGCCTCAAAATCAGGCCATAAACAGATTGGTTGAAAACTTGGGGATCGTTGTATTGAATATTTAGGAAACGAAATGGCTGCTTTTGAATGTTTTACGTGCAAAAAGAGATAAATGTTATTCTGTAAAGGCTCCAGGAGTAAATATAATAAGAGGAAGCTAACCAGTAACCAGTTGCCATCAAGTCAGTTCTTAACTCATGGCTCAGAGAAATGTATTTATGTTCATTATAAGAAAAGAAGATTCTAGCAGAGTTGTCCAGAATGATTTACACCTCAGGTACATTGTGAACTAGAAGAGACCAAAAAAAAAAAGATTTTTTTTTTTTATTGAGTACCTATTATGTGCTCAACACTATTGAGGCACTTTCACAGATTTGTTGCTTCCAACTGAGAGTCTGTTGCAGCTCCACGTACTTTTCTCCAAACCCTATTTTTCGTGACTCACTGACAAGCCTGCAAAGAGCATATATGAGTTAAATTTGTGGGGTAGAACATCCTAGGGGATAAACCCTGGAGGGTGTTGTGTATGTTCAAGTTGTGAGTTCTGTGGTAGATGGAGAAGTTGGCCAGGGTGCGGAAAGAAGGAAGCATATCACTTAGTTATTTTCTGATTCTCAGCAGCAACCTGAGATCTTCCAGAAGGGGTTACATAGTCCTGACCAGCATAGCTTTGTGGCGGCCCTCCTGTCAGCCATATTACCACACTGCCAAGAAGTATGAGAGGGCTGCTTTGAAAGCTCTGTCCAATGTACGAATGTCCATTGTCTTCCATATAGCTCCTGTGGGTACTGGTGGGAGACAAGATGCCTTTCTTGATATGAGTTCCTGGTTGTTTACTGGAGTCAACAAGACTGTTTTGTCATTCCTTGTACTTCTGGATCCAAAGATCTAAGAGAACAGAGGGGCCCCCAAATCTGCAGTTCACATAAACAAAGTGACAGAGTAACAGGAAATGGGCCAGGGCACAGAAACGAAGACATTCCCCAGAACAATGGGGCAGGGTATCAGAAACTAGCCCACGAACTTCTTTAAAGTTGTCTCTCAGAAGCAACCAGATGAAACGAGCCCCAGAGACATGCGTCGAACATCCACCTGTGACCGCTGTGTGACCTTTCACCAGGGGCAGTGAAGGGCTGCAGCCGCAGCTGGGGAATCGAACTCAGAGCGAGAGACTGCGCAGGCATGACACCCCATAAGTCCTACTATGAATTCCAGAGGCCTGTGGGACAGGAGCCATCTTAGAAAGCAGCTGCGCGTGCACCTTAGGTAGCCTATCCCCACCCAAAACTGGCTAGTTACCGGAAAACCGCGCCTGTGCCTCTGAATAAACATGAATTTTTTTCACACTCAAGTATTTAAAAGCCCGTGCAAGTCCTTCGTTCTGTGAGATGGGCGGTAAGCATTGCCTAGGCCTTCCTTACCTCTGCTTGCAATCCTCTTCAATAAAGCTTTCCTGGTGTGCCTTACCTGCTCATTCTTGACCAGTGAGAGGCAAGAACATTATTTAATTAAAGGCATAGAGACTCTGGCATCAGTTCTGAATCTCCTCAATATTTCTGCTTGTTTCTCTTTAATTGAACACTCACCTCAGTCAATCCTAAGCTCTAATGTTATGCAGGTCTACCAGTGTGGACACTTAAGTGACAAAGTTTTAGGAAGAGACCCTAAAACTTTAAACCTCCTTGAAGCTTGTGATAAACTTTATGTGCCCGCAAGTAAGAATTGCCACACTTCCCTGGAACGTTGGAGGAGAGCTAAGAGATTGAAGTAGAAGTGTATTTGGACATAAAAATATTTTAGTCAAGCTGTGAAGAAGCAGCACAGGGGATGATTTGAGGCCCCTGGAGCCATCAAGTAGCATGATTGGCAATACCATTTGGAGAACAAGGGTGTTCTGTGTGAACAGTTTCTCACACTTACCCACACTCCACCTTCCAGCCCTGTCTCTGTGTCTTTTAAATCTAGTGCCTCAGATTTAGTCAGATGATAATAGACGCTTGTCATGCCTGAGTGAAAGGTTCCAAAGGGAGGTTGGAAGGGTCTTATAACCCTGAGGAAGAAAGGATGTTTACAGTCCAGTTGAACGTATCCACCTAAAGAGCTTTAGCCAGCGTGCTCCCAGTTCGCCTAATGGAAAGCAGACTTCATCACAGCAGGTGACAATTTTTTCCCAAAAAAACACAGAAGGTAGACTCCAATGAGAAAGGCATATTCTTTAATTGACTTCCTAAGGCGCTCTAACCTTTTGTCTTTAGCCTACTTGTAATAAGTGCCATCAAATTAGCCAAGAATGACTCTATCTGAGCATCCAAGAGTAGGGGCCTGTCTAGAAAAACTAGTGCCTATGGTGGTAATTTTTTTTTAGTTTTAAATTGCTGAATGATCTCACAGCTGGTAATGGAAACTTCGATGGCCAATAGAAACTGCTCATTAGAGCCCTTCCTCAAGCAGTACTCAGGGTACACGTCCTACTTGCGATACCTTAGTTACACCTCTGTCAAGAGGAGTGAAACCAAAGAGAGTGTGGGTGGGTATGATGTCATTTCTCCTCATAAGGATTATTTCCTTGTTCTAGATTGCAAAAAGTGAAATTATGTTAAAAGATATGAACATTGTGAAGGACCTTGATACGTGTTGCTGAACTGCCTTCTTGAAAAGTAGTACCAGATCATGACACTGAACTCAAGTTCCTTATAGACCCACTGCTGTCTTTGGACAATTTCTCATAGAAATACACAACGCTAAGGTACTAGGTATAGTACCTTAGCGTTGTGTATTTCTAAAGCTAACAGCTGTACTATATTCCTGAATCTTACTACCAGCTCCCATTCTTACAATTTAACCGTAACATTGATACTTAGAACTCTTTGCCCCACTCACTCTAGGGACTGAGTGTACTTGAAAAATTAATTTTAGAGTAAGTCCTTATATGTAAAGCTCCCATTCCAGGATTATACGCACCTGAATATATACCCACTACACTAGGCATACTCTCGACATGAGCTTGGCACATCAACTGGCAGCATTTTGTTGGAGAAAATAAAGACATGTTCCTAAGGAATCTCAGGGTGCCTCCTACACATACTTTTAAAAATGTGCTTGTCGTTAAAGTATTTGCACTGTGTGTAGTCCCTTGATGCAGAAATAGACAAAGGAAAGAGGGAGAGAGACTTTGTCACTGTTATTCATTGCTGTATTTCAACACCAAAAACAATGCCTGGCACATCGTAGAAGCTCAATAAATATTTGTTAAATGGCTGAGTGAAATTTTCCTTCTTTTGTTGAGAAGTTGTCTCATAGGGCATTTGTTTGGGTGGTCTAAGGGTCATAAAAAGGATGCCTTTTGGGGTTTCTTCCTCATCCACTTTTCAGGGAATCAGCCATCCATTTAATACCAGCTGTGCAGTCCCAGGAACCTTGTTTATATAATATGATGTAGCCTTGCTATAGATAATTGGCTCAGATATACTTTCTCTTATTTTGGAATTGCACTGAGATTTCTATTTGTGACTGTACTGGTCTTTGGAAAGACCTTTCAGGAAGTGGGAGGGAAGTCATGGTCTCTTCTAGGTGGAGATGGAGAGCCGAGAAAGGCCATTTGCAGAAAGAGACAACAGAAAGGAGTAAAGGAGAAGTACAGTAAAACTGAGCTTAGATTCCACTGTGAACCCACTAGAATTGCTCAAATGAGGACAGACAATACCAAGTGTTGGTAAAAATATGGAGCAACTGGAACTCACTGCTAGTTGAAATGTAAAATGGTACAACTACTTTGGAAAACAGCGGCAGTTTCTTACAAACGCACACTTGCCATGTAACGCAGAAACCCTACTCCGTGTATATTCACAACATACAGATTTCGTCCAAGATATATGTGCTGGAATGTTTCCTGAAGCACCATTTTAAATAGTCCCAAATGGGAAACAAATGCCCAACATTAGCAGCCTGAGTAACTAAATTGTGGTATATTCACAGAATGGAATACTCCACAGCGGTAAGAATGAGTGAATGACTGTGACATATGGATGACATTAATGAATCTCGTGAGTAGAATGCTGAATAAAGAAAGTGTAAAAAACAATCAAAATTAATGTGTGCTGTTAAATGTCAGAACTGTGGCTAGCCTTGGGGAATGATGAGTGGAGGAGTGGGAGCTTCTGAGGTGCTGGCAATGCTCTGTTTCTTGATCTGATGCTGGTTACATTGCTGTGTTTAGTTTGTGAAAATTTATTGAGCTGTGCACTTATGACGTGCACTTTACATATTCATATTTCAGTAAAAAGATTTAGGAAAAATTTTAATCTAAAATTTTAAAAATGAGTCTAGAAACAGATGAATGCCTGCTAATGTCAGCAGCATTCCTTAGATTCCATGAGAATCCTGAACTGTTGTTTAAAATATCTTGTCTGGGTTTCTTCAGTCTGGGTATCCAGCCATTGATTCCCAAGCCTCTTCCACTGGACGGAAGCTCTCCTAGTGACATAGATTTTTGGCCCACAAATATCCCTTTCCCCTCCCCCATCCTGGCCATCTTCAAAAGTAGATGAATCTGTTCTCTGCAGGAAATTAAGTACATATTCATCAAATAAACAATTTGCAGATGTTTAGTCTAAACTAACCCACCAAATCTGCTTCCCAGAAAGGAAGCAGCATTTCCTATCTGCCTGGGACGAAAGATGGAGAATGCTGGCATCCAGATCACCAGCCAACAGTCTTGGGACACAGTCTGGGATGTCTTGTAGTCAGCAGAGATACTACGGATTGTGGTTAAAACTATGCTCAGAAGTTTGGTGATTTATCCCCCAGCTCAGTCCCCTAGATGATTTCCTGAGAAAACAGAAGCCAACTCAGTCCAGTTCCTCCCACACAACTTCAAAAGGACAAACACCTAGCCCATGAAGTGGAGGTTATGGAGCAATGAGGTGCTCGCAGCTTAGTAAAGATTGGGCCCTTGACAATGAGCCCTAATCTTTGCCACATGGCTCATCTACCCAGCTCTAGTTCAAACCTAGACAGTGGAAGTAGCATCTTTATCTAGACAGGCTCAGATTTTTCCAACTTCATTCAATACAATAAAGGATCATTGCGAAGCCAAAGTTCTGGATGTCAACTCTTTACATCTGTCCAGCGTCTTCTGTGACCATTTTCCCTCTGACCTTTCTTCTTGGATGGAATGGATGACCTCACTTGCCTCTAACCACAATGACTAGGACTCAAAGATGATGTCTGCTTGGAAATAAAATTTGGCTTCGGTAGCACCTTTCTGCCTCTGTATGGTTTAGACATCTCCAGACTTTTTTGTACCAGAAGACAGGAGACGGAGATCTGGCGATTGGGCACTTCTGGAAAGTCTGCTTAGTGTCAGTGCAAAGTGAGAATTTCATTCATTTACCCAACAGGTGTTCACTGAGTACCTGTTATGTCCGTAAATCATCTTATGTAATGACTGAGAATACAGCCATAAGCAAGATAGATAAAAATCTCTTCCCTCACGGAGTTTATATTCTAGAAGAAAGGAGATAGACAATGAACATATAAACAGATAAAAGGGTAATTTCAGATAGCCATAGAGCTATGAGTAAAAGTGAAAAAACGTGATGAGAGAAAGAATTGCTAAGACTAAGATGGGAGCAAGCTGCTTTGGTAGGGTGGTAGGAGAAGACTGCTCTGGGGAACATTACATTTAAGCTGAGACTTGAATAATAACATGATTTGGGGACATGGACAGAAAAAACAGCAAGTACAAAGTCCTTAAGGTGGGGACAAGTTTAGTTGTTCAGGAACAGAAAGGACACTGTGGCTGGAGTGAAAGAGAAAGGGATTTCAGATGAAGCCAAAGAGGTATGCAGGGGCTAGATCATGTGAGATCGTAGGCTATGATATGGAATAAAATTTGCTTGCCTGATGTAGACAGATGATTCAAATTCTTGGAAAGCCTCAAAGGGAAATAAAATACAGTAGGAATTGTGGGAGAGGTAGTATAACCTAGTGGCTAGGAGTTTAGACTCTGGAAACAACTCTCTGGGACTACATCCCAGCTGTACCACTATGCTGTGTGAGTTTAGCATAGTGACTTAACCTCTCTGGGCCTTGGTTCCTTCACCTTTAAGGTGGGAATAATAATTCATCCTCACAGATACTATTTTGCATTGAGGATTAAATAAATTTATATCTCTAAGATGCTTAGAACAGGGCCTGGCATTTACTATTTGCTTAAGTATTTTAGTTGTTGCATTGTTGTTGATGTTATTAATATTGTAGACTTATTACTAATGGGAAAAGGACTTTCAATGAGCTCTTCACTATGTTCTACTTTAGTTTTAGAAATGATTAGTGGAATTACATTGTCATAGATTGCTTTATCTGTCTCTAACTCTTCCCTCCGTTCTCCTGTCATGACCTCTCTGGGTGGAGTATATCTCCTTATTCTACTGACTTTGGGCTTGGTCATGGGTTAGAGATTGAATTGTGTCCCCCAAAATATGTGTTGGAATCCTAACCTTATACCTGCGGGTGTAATTCTTTTGGGAATAGGGTTTTCTTGTTAATGAAGCCATGTCAGTGTAGGGCGTGGCTTAAGCCTAATCACTTCTGAGTTATGAAAAGAGTAGATTAGACTCTTACAAAGCTGATTAGACTTAGAAGCAAGCACAGATGGAGGGAGGATAGACGCCACATGAAGATTGCTAAGGAACCAAGGAACACTGGGGCTACAGAGGCTGAGACAAGGATCTTCCCCCAGAACAGCAAAGAGAGCCTTCTCCTACAGACAGCGCCCAAATCCATTCTCTGCCATCTTTGCTCTTTGCAGCTCTTGTTTTAGCTTAAAATTTCTGAGTGGGTACATCTTATTAAGTGAGCCTAAGTTGTGTGTTTCAGCTTTCAGGATAACCTGGGAATTGCCACAGAGTGGGCAGTAACATCTGTGACCACCAACCTTGACCTAGTGCACAGCTATTAATTCAGCTGAAACACAAGAATACAGCCAAACCAGCTGTTAAAATATTTCCATGCCACTTGTAAGTTATCACTACCCCTAGTTCCCCAAGTCCCCCACCAACATGCAGGAAATCCCAGCCCTCCCCCAAGACATCCTAGACCACTGCCTTGATTCAGCAACTGAAGGGTTAATGCTTGGAGCAATAAGGAGCCTTTGGGATTCTCCCCTAGCTGCTGTGGCAGAGAGTCAGTAATGCCAGTGATCTCTGGTTATAAAATATTTTCGTTCCCCCTCTGCATATAGGCCTTCTGCTACACCAGGTAAGCACTCTAGTGGGCATGGGGTAGAATGGAAGAAGAGTCATGGGTCTGGCCTTCCACATCATGCCAGGTCCCATCCATCCTGCTCCAAGATGAGGCTGTTTTTCTACCATCCCAACATCAGTACCTGCTTGTCAGGCTTGAGCCAAAATGCTTCCATAAGTCATGGCCATCTGTGAGTGGAATCTAACAAGGGGAAACCAGGACCGTGGAGAAGTGATGATCTGTGGTGCTTACTAGGAAATGCGTATGCCACAGGTATTTGGCCTGCAATAATTTATGTTTGAGATCCAGATCCAGTACCTATAAAACCCTGTACCTAGAGCCCACATGAAAGGAAAGCTAAACTTTGTCTTCTTTCTTGCCAGACCCATTCACACACAGGCTTATATGGGAAGGAACTGCGTGGTCTTTTTTTCCATTCTGTGTATATTTTCCAGTATAGTCAGATGTAGAAGGAAAATGTATTTAAGTCAGTGAGGGAGTTCAGTTTGTGAGAGAAAACTCCTGTGGGAGGGGGAAAGACTGACAAGTCACAGGGAATTAGACAAGCTCTCCAAGTCTGCAGAGGAGCTGCAGTTCCAGCTTCCCTTATGCTGTGGCCCATCTCAGGAAATAAAGTGGTCAAGTTCGTTCAGGGACCACTGCCCACACTCCATCACTGAAGTGTGGCCCAATGGTCAGGAAGGTTCAGGAAAGTAAGGACTGCCCCGACATGAGACCCCCATCCCTTCTAAACAGACTGCTGAGCAGTAAAACAGTTCCAACATTGAGGGACTTTGTTTTTCATCATCACTTGTTGCCTGTGAACATGGGCTCGGCTGTAGTCATAAGGCCTCTGGGTGGTGTTATTCTACGCGAAGATGGACTAAAAAAGTGGGGGTGCCTGTATGTGTCCTGAGCTAAAAGAGAGAGGAAGGAGGGGAGAAAGACAATGTGGAAAAGAAAACGAAAGCAGTATTTGAGGCATATGAAGGGAGAAAGACTAAGAAATTTTCTTTCTTGGCTTAACTGAAACAATGAAACAGAGCTGAGCTTTCAGTACCCAAAGACCACTGTATAAGGGGACCTCAGGGGAATCACTCGATGGTGATCAGTGAGGTAGAGCAACCCAGCCCGGGGTTGGGACAGAGGCCATGAGGCTCCTGTGTTGGCCACTTTCTGTCCTCTTTCATCTCGAGGTTGGACCTGATGACCAGCATCTAACACCTAGTGTTCCCTGACAAGGTGGAGATAGCCTGTTGTTTTTCAGTCTACTTTTTTTTATTGTCATTTGTACTCAGACCTTCTGCAAAACACCTCTTTAAAGCATTAAAAAGCAAAGATATCACTTTGAGGACTAAGGTGTGCCTAAACCATGCCATGATATTTTTAGTGGCCTCATATGCATGCCAAAGCTGTACGATGAATAAGGAAGACAGAAGGAATATCTCAATATGCCCCACATCACCGGACCCCTAGAAATTTCACACCTCGAATAATCCCTGAATTTTTGTGGGATTAATTTGCCACCCTATGGCATGCAACCATTTTTTTTTTATTAACTTTTATTGAGCTTCAAGTGAAGGTTTACAAATCAAGTCAGTCTGTCACATATAAGTTTATATACACCTTACTCCGTACTCCCACTTGCTTTCCCCCTAATGAGTCAGCCCTTCCAGTCTCTCGTGACAATTTTGCCAGCTTCCAACTCTCTCTATCCTCCCATCCCCCCTCCAGACAGGAGATGCCAACACAGTCTCAAGTGTCCACCTGATACAAATAGCTCACTCTTCATCAGCATCTCTCTCCTACCCACTGTCCAGTCCTTTTCATGTCTGATGAGTTGTCTTTGGGAATGGTTCCTGTCCTGGGCCAACAGAAGGTTTGGGAACTATGACCACCGGGATTCCTCCAGTCTCAGTCAGATCATTAAGTATGGTCTTTTTGTGAGAATTTGGGGTCTAGATCCCACTGATCTCCTGCTCCCTCAGGGATTCTCTGTTGTGCTCCCTGTCAGGGCAGTCATCGGTTGTAGCCAGGCACCAACTAGTTCTTCTGGTCTGGGGATGATGTAGGCCTCTGGTTCATGTGGCCCTTTCTGTCTCTTGGGCTCTTAGTTATCATGTGACCTTGGTGTTCTTCATTCTCCTTTGATCCAGGTGGGTTGAGACCAATTGATGCATCTTAGATGGTCGCTTGTTAGCATTTAAGACCCCAGACCCCACATTTCAAAGTGGGATGCGGAATGTTTTCATAATAGAATTATTTTGCCAATTGACTTAGAAGTCCCCTTAAACCATGGTCCCCAAACCCCCGCCCTTGCTCCGCTGACCATTGAAGCATTCAGTTTATCCCGGAAACTTCTTTGCTTTTGGTCCAGTCCAGTTGAGTTGACCTTCCATGTATTGAGTATTGTCCTTCCCTTCACCTAAAGCAGTTCTTATCTACTAAATAATCAGTAAAAAAACCTCTCCCACCCTCCCTCCCTCCCCCGCCCCGTAACCACAAAAGTATGTGTTCTTCTCAGTTTATACTATTTCTCAAGATCTTATAATAGTGGTCTTATACAATATTTGTCCTTTTGCCTCTGACTAATTTCGCTCAGTATAATGCCTTCCAGGTTCCTCCATGTTATGAAATGTTTCACAGATGCCTCACTGTTCTTTATCGATGCGTGGTATTCCATTGTGTGAATATACCTCAATTTATTTACCTACTCATCCGTTGATGGACACCTTGTTTGCTTCCAGCTTTTTGCTATTGTAAACAGAGCTACAATAAACATGGGTGTGCATATATCTGCTTGTGTGAAGGCTCATATTTCTCTAGGGTATATTCCGAGGAGTGGGATTTCTGGGTTCTATGGTAGTTCTATTTCTAACTGTTTAAGGTAATGCCAGATATATTTCCAAAGTGGATGTACCATTTTACATTCCCAACAGCAGTGTATAAGAGTTCCAATCTCTCTGCAGCCTCTGCATTTTTTATTTTGTGTTTTTTGGATTAATGCCAGCCTTGTTGGAGTGAGATGGAATCTAATCGTAGTTTGAATTTGCATTTCTCTAATGGCTAATGATCGAGAGCATTTTCTCATGTATCTGTTAGCTGCCTGAATATCTTCTTTAGTGAAGTGTGTGTTCATGTCCTTTGCCCACTTCTTGATTGGGTTGTTTGTCTTTTTGTGGTTGAGTTTTAACAGAATCATATAGATTTTAGAGATCAGGCGCTGGTCGGAGATTTCATAGCTGAAAATTCTTTCCCAGTCTGTAGGTGGTCTTTTTACTCTTTTGGTGAAGTCTTTAGATGAGCATAGGTGTTTGATTTTTAGGAGCTCCCAGTTATCTGGTTTCTCTTCGTCATTTTTGGTAATGTTTTGTATTCTGTTTATGCCTTGTATTAGGGCTTCTAACATTGTCCCTATTTTTTCTTCCATGATCTTTATCGTTTTAGTCTTTATGTTTAGGTCTTTGATCCACTTGGAGTTAGTTTTTGTGCTTGGTGTGACGTATGGGTCCTGTTTCATTTTTTTGCAAATGGATATCCAGTTATGCCAGCACCATTTGTTAAAAAGAATATCTTTTCCCCAATTAAGTGACACTGGGTCTTTGTCAAATATCAGCTGCTCATATGTGGATGGATTCATATCTGGGTTCTCAATTCTGTTCCATTGGTCTATGTGTCTTTTGTTGTACCAGTACCAGGCTGTTTTGACTACTGTGGCTATATAATAGGTTCTGAAATCAGGTAAAGTGAGGCCTCCCACTTTCTTCTTCTTTTTCAGCAATGCTTTGCTTATCCAAGGCTTCTTTCCCTTCCATATGAAGTTGGTGATTTGTTTCTCCATCACATTAAAAAATGACATTGGAATTTGGATCAGAAGTGCATTGTATGTATAGATGGCTTTTGGTAGAATAGACATTTTTACTCTATTAAGTCTTGCTATCCATCAGCAAGGTATGTTTTTCCACTTAAGTAGGTCCTTCTTTTTAGTTTCTTATAGTAGTACTTTGTAGTTTTCTTTGTATAGGTCTTTTACATCTTCGGTAAGATTTATTCCTAAGTATTTTATCTTCTTGGGGGCTACTGTGAATGGTATTGATTTGGTGATTTCCTCTTTGATGTTCTTTTTGTTGATGTACAGGAATCCAAGTGATTTTTGTATGTTTATCTTATAACCTGAGACTGCCAAACTCTTCTATTAGTTTCAGTATTTTTCTGGAGGATTCGTTGGGGTTTTCTGTGTATAAGATCATGTCATCTGCAAATAGAGATAATTTTACTTCCTCCTCGCCAACCCGGATGCCCTTTATTTCTTTGTCTAGCCTAATTGCTCTGGCTAGGACCTCTAGCACAATGTTGAATAAGAGTGGTGATAAAGGGCATCCTTGTCTGGTTCCCGTTCTCAAGGGAAATGCTTTCAGGCTCTCTCCATTTAGAGTGATGTTGGCTGTTGGCTTTGTATAAAAAAAATTTTATAGATGCCCTTTATTATGTTGAGGAATTTTCCTTCAATTCCTATTTTGGTGAGAGTTTTTATCATGAATGGGTGTTGGACTTTGTCAAATGCCTTTTCTGCATCAATTGATAAGATCATGTGGTTTTTGTCTTTTGTTTTATTTATATGGTGGATTACATTAATGGTTTTTCTCATATTAAACCAGCCTTGCATACCTGGTATAAATCCCACTTGGTCGTGGTGGATTATTTTTTTGATATGTTGTTGAATTCTATTGGCTAGAATTTTGAGGATTTTTGCATCTCTGTTCATGAGGGATATAGGTCTGTAAATTTCTTTTTTTGTAATGTCTTTACCTGGTTTGGTATCAGGGAAATGGTGGCTTCATAGAATGAGTTAGGTAGTATTCCGTCATATTCTATGCTTTGAAATACCTTTAGTAGTAGTGGTGTTATCTCTTCTCTGAAAGTTTGGTAGAACTCTGCAGTATAGTCATCCGGGCCAAGGCTTTTTTTTGTTGGGAGTTTTTTGATTACCGTTTCAATCTCTGTTTTTGTTATGGGTCTATTTAGTTGTTCTACTTCTGATTGTGTTAGTTTAGGTAGGTAGTGTTTTTCTAGGATTTCATCCATTTCTTCTAGGTTTGCAAATTTGTTAGAGTACAATTTTTTGTAATAATCTGATATCATTCTTTTAATTTCAGTTGGGTCTGTTGTGATGTGGCCCATCTCGTTTCCTATTCGAGTTATTTTTTTCCTTTCCTGTATTTCTTAAGTCAGTCTGGTCAATGGTTTATCAATTTTGTTAATTTTTTCAAAGAACCAGCTTTTGGCTTTGTTAATTCTTTGAATTGTTTCTCTGTTCTCTAATTCATTTAGTTCAGCTCTAATTTTTATTATTTGTTTGCTTTTGGTGCCTGATGGATTCTTTTGTTTCTCACTTTCTATTTGTTCAAGTTGTAGGGACAGTTCTCTGATATGGGCTCTTTCTTCTTTTTGTATGTGTGCATTTATCGATATAAATTGGCCTCTGAGCCCTGCTTTTGCTGTGTCCCAGAGGTTTTGATAGGAAGTAATTTCATTCTCGTTGCATTCTATGAATTTCCTTATTCCCTCCTTGATGTCTTCTATAACCCAGTCTTTTTTCAGGAGGGTATTGTTCATTTTCCAAGTATTTGATTTCTTTTCCCTAATTTTTTTGTTATTGATTTCTACTTTTATGGCCCTGTGGTCTGAGAAGATGCTTTGTAATATTTCGATGTTTTGGATTCTGCAAAGGTTTGTTTTATGACCTAATATGTGGTCTATTCTAGAGAATGTTCCATGTGCACTAGAAAAAAAGGTATACTTTGCAGCAGTTGGGTAGAGAGTTCTGTATACGTCAATGAGGTCAGGTTGGTTGATTGTTGTAATTAGGTCTTCCGTGTCTCTATTGAGCTTCTTACTGGAAGTCCTATCCTTCTCCGAAAGTGGTGTGTTGAAGTCTCCTAGTATAATTGTGGAGGTGTCTCTCTCACTTTTCAGTTCTGTTAAAATTTGATTTATGTATCTTGCAGCCCTGTCATTGGGTGCATAAATATTTAATATGGTTATATCTTCCTGGTCAACTGTCCCTTTTATCATTAAGTAGTGTCCTTCTTTATCCTTTGTAGTGGATTTAAGTTTAAAGTCTATTTTGTCAGAAATTAATATTGCTACTCCTGCTCTTTTTTGCTTATTGTTTGCTTGATATATTTTTTTCCATCCTTTGAGTTTTAGTTTGTTTGTGTCTCTAAGTCTAAGGTGTGTCTCTTGTAGGCAGCATATAGACGGATCGTGTTTCTTTATCCAGTCTGAGACTCTCTGTCTCTTTATTGGTGCATTTAGTCCATTTACCTTCAGCGTAATTATAGATAAGTATGTGTTTTAGTGTTGTCATTTTGATGCCTTTTTATGTGTGTTGTTGACAATTTAATTTTTCCACTTACTTTTTTGTGCTGAGACGTTTTTCTTTGTAAATTATGTGTTCCTCTTTTTCATAGTATTTCACTTTATGTTTGCTGAGTCGTTACGTGTTTCTTGGTTTTTATTTTGAGTCATGGCGTTGTTATACCTCTTTGTGGTTACCTTAATATTTACCCCTATTTTTCTAAGTAAAAACCTAACTTGTATTGTCCTATATCTCCTTGTATCCCTCTCCATAGCAACCATTTTGTTTTTATAGCATGGAATCATTTTACCAATAAGTCCAGAGTCACTGACACGTCTTCCTTACTAGGTCCAGTCAGTGTAATGGGCCCATGTGATAGCTTGTGGAAGGGAAAGGTGATAAAGTTCCCTGCAGTGTAAATTAGGATGTACGGCTGGAGAGTTGTAGCCATGAGGTAAGGAACTGAAGGTGTATTGGTCATGCAGTTGTTGTTTTGTGTTGTTGTTAGGTGCCATCGAATCGGTTCCAACTCATAGCGACCCTATGCACAACAGAACGAAACACTGGCCAGTCCTGCACTATCCTTACAATCGTTGTTATGCTTGAGCTCATTGTTGCAGCCACTGTGTCAATCCACCTCATTGAGGGTCTTCTTTTTTTCAGCTGACCCTGTACTCTGCCAAGCATGATGTCCTTCTCCAGGGATGGGTCCCTCCTGACAACATGTCCAAATTATGTAAGATGCAGTCTCGCCATCCTTGCCTCTAAGGAGCATTCTGGTTCTTTTGGCAGTCCATGGTATATTCAATATTCTTCGTCAACACCACAATTCAAAAGCATCAACTCTTCTTCAGTCTTCCTTATTCATTGTCCAGCTTTCACATGCATTTGATGCAATTGAAAATACCATGGCTTGAGTCAGGCACACCTTAGTCTTCAGGGTGACATCTTTGGTCTTCAACACTTTGAAGAGGTCCTTTGCAGCAGATTTGCCCAATGGAATGCATCTTTTGATTTCTTGACTTTTCTTCCATGGCTGTTGATTGTGGATCCAAGTAAAATGAAATCCTTGACAACTTCAATCTTTTCTCCATTTATCATGATGTTGCTCATTGGTCCAGTTGTGAGGATTTTTGTTTTCTTTATGTTGAGGTGTAACCCATACTGAAGGCTGTGGTCTTTGATCTTCCTCAGTAAGTGCTCCAAGTCCTCTTCACTTTCAACAAGCAAGGTTGTGTCATCTGCATAATGCAGGTTGTTAATCAGTCTTCCTCCAATCCTGTTGCCACGTTCTTCTTCATATAGTCCAGCTTCTTGTATTATTTGTTCAGCATACAGATTAAATAGGTATGGTGAAAAAATACAACCCTGACGCACACCTTTCCAGACTTTAAACCAATCACTATCCCCTTGTTCTGTCCGAACAACTGCCTCTTGATCTATGTAAAGGTTCCTCATGAGCACAATTAAGTGTTCTGGAATTCCCATTCTTTGCAGTGTTATCCATAGTTTGTTATGATCCACACAGTCAAATGCCCTTGCATAGTCAATAAAACACAGGTAAACATCCTTCCGGTATTCTCTGATTTCAGCCAGGATCCATCTGACATCAGCAATGATATCCCTAGTTCCACGTCCTCTTCTGAAACCAGCCTGAATTTCTGGCAGTTGTAGAGATGGGAATGTCCCAAGTCCACGGGTCAGGAAAGAGCCCTCTGATTCACATAGGCACAGGAGCTGTAAACCCAAGATTGGCAGGCTGGACAGCAGGGCTGTTGCTCACAGTCTGTGAAAATGGGCAAATCTCAAGATTGGCAGGAAGACCACAGGTAAGCTGCTAGCTCAAGTCCCAAGAACTGGAGGTCAGACAAATGGCAGCCAGCTGCAGAGTCCAGAACGAACAAAAGCCCCCGAGCCCTTTTGAATGTCTGCCCACACTTGATGCAGGCTACATGCCCAAGGAAGCTCCCTTCAACTGATTGGCTACTCACAGCAGATCCCATCATGGGGCTGATCACGTATTAAATCTCAATAGAGAAGTGATCACAACATTATAGGACTGCCAAAACACTGAGAATCATGGCCCAGCCACGTTAACACACAATCTTAACCGTCACAGATCTTGATCTCCTTGCCCTTCCACAAGACACCACACTGGTCCATTACATTGATGACATTATGCTGATTGGACCTAGTAAGAAATAAGTATCAATGACGCTAAACTTATTGGTAAGACATTTGTATGCTAAAGGGTGGGAAATTATTCCAGCCAAAATTCATTTTCCCTATACCTCGGTGAAATTTCTAGGGCTCCAGTGGTATGGGGCCTGTCAAGATATTCCTTGCAAAGTGAAGGAAAAGTTGGTGTATCTGGCCCCTCCCTCAACTAAAAAGGAGGCACAGCACCTGTTGGGCCACTTTGGATTTTGGAGGCAACATATCCCTCATTTGGGTGTGCTATTCTAGCCTATTTATCAAGTGACTTGAAAAGCTGGTAGTTTTGAGTGGGGCCCAGAACAAGGGAAGGCCTTGCACCAGGTTCAGGCTGATGTCCAAGCTGCTCTGCCACTTGGGCCATGTGATCTGGCATATGCAATGCTTTTGGAAATGTCCATGGCAGATAGAGATGCTGTTTGGGGTCTTTGGCAGTCTCCTGTTGGTGAATCACAGTGCAGACCCTTAGGATTTTGGAAAAAAGCCCTGCCATCCTCCAGAGAAACTTGTTTCTCCCATAGCCAGGATTCATGGGTCCAGGAATCAAGGGATGGAAACAGAAGTGGCACCATTCACTATTACCCCTAGGGACTCACTTGCAAAATTTTTGCTTCCTATCCCCAAGACCCTAGGGATCTTAGTTTCAAAGTGAGGAATGATCCCAGCAGGAGAAAAACACTGATCGAACTGGAAGTTAAGAATGCCACCTAGCCACTTTGGGCTCCTCGGCCTCTGGATCAGCAGGCAAAGAAAGGGGTTACCATATTGGCTGGTGTGATTGATCCTGATTACCAAGGGGAAATCAGAGTGATATTGCATAATAAAGGTAAAGAAGAGGATTTCTGGAATACAGGAGATTCCTTAGGACGTCATGTAGTACTACCATGCCCTGTGATTAAAGGCAATGGAAAACTACAGCAACCCAATTCTGACATGATTGCTAATAGCCCAGACCATTCAGAAATGAAGGTATGATTCACCCACCAGGCAAAGAACTATAATCAGTTGAGGTGCTTGCTGAGGGTAAAGGGAAAACAGAAGGGGTGGTAGAAGAAGGTAGTTTTAAATACCAGTATGACCACATGATCAGTTGCAGAAATGAGGACTATAATTGTTATGAGTATTTCTTCCTTGTATGTGTGCATCAAACATTTTTGTTTTCTTCACTTAAAAAATAGAAGATGTAAATGGTACTAGTGCAGTTAGGCCAAGAGGGGAAGTGACTTTCCCAAGATCACAGCACCAGTACCCAGCCCTGTTTGAAGGTGTACTCCATGCATGCTGCTTCCCACCCCTGCTTGAAATTCTTCCATCTCTGAGTTTGTGCATTAGCTACAGGGCAGATATCCCAAAAGGCAAGGTAAGCGTGGTGAACACCACACCTTTGATGTGGTGAAGCGTATGTGAAATTGTTCACTATAGATTCGTAAGTAAGCACAAGTAAACTTGTGCTTACCTTGCTTACTGGGTCATCTGCCCCCATCAGGGATTGTAAATTGAAAAAGAGGCTTTGATTCCGTAGGAAGGTGCTGTGGGGTTGGGAGAGAGACAGATGCCAGCCATACCTAGAAGCAGAGTCTTTGATGTGGTGAACAACTATGAAAATGTTCACTACAGATGATCTGGTAACCAGTAAGCCCTGTACTTACCTTGTCTATTGAATAATCTGCCCCTGATTAGCTAAATGCAACATCAGCCCATGGGTTCTTATCTCACAAACACTTGCTGATATCCCTAAGAAGAAGATGCTAGAATGATGCCCACTGTGTGGGGTGGGGGACTGGGGAGGCTCTGAGAAGCACAAAGACTTGTCTAGGGTTGAACATTGCTTAAGAGGGATGAGCTGTGTCTGAACCCAGCTCTGTCTGCTGTACCCAGGCCCTCCCCAGGTTCTGTGGGGGAAGGGGAGGGGGCTGTGTTAGTGTCACTGTGTATAGTTATGGGATGGCCTGGGGAGAGATGAGCAATCAGCAGCCCAGAGGAGACTTTGGGGAGGTCTCATCTGAGGTTGGGCCCAGGTCAGGGGACCCAGAACATGACCTCACTTCTTTGACACCAGCGTACATAGAACTTGGAACCCTGGTAACCAGGCACCCACATTGTAAACAAAGCCCCCTACCCAACTCACTTGAGTGGAAACGCTTGAACTGAGAACATGTTTTCTTGTTGTTTCTCATCCCTTGTTGAACCGAAGCTTGAGAAATCCAGGAGTTCGACCCTGTCCCGAAGGCTGAGACATGGTCTCATATCCCACCCCCGAAGGCTCTGGCCACTTTCCAGAAGGAACCCGAAGGTAACACAGGGTGGCCCAGAGCTGCCAGTCCAAGCCAGGCCACCACTGTGATCCCACCTGGGCAGCCTCACATCCCTCTCCCAGATCATACCAGCCCCCAGGCCATGCCAGCCCTTGTCCTCATGGGGTCCCTGGTAAACAGGGGCAGGGAGGAAATGTGGACAGAACTGATGAGACAGAAAGTTGTTGGATAAGGCAGGGTCCATTTGGGAGGGAGGAGGTTGGGAGTCAGAGAAGGAGGGCCATGCGATCTGGGGAGATTTGGGAGGGGAGAAGTGATGATGAGGATGATGAAAATGGTGCTGTTGCTTGAGGGCAACCCCAAGCTCCAGCCCCACAGCCCCTCACCATCACTGGGTTCATGGGGCTGGGTCTGACCTGCAATGGGGTGGTGGCTGGGCCTAGTCCATCAGGTTGGATGCCTTGGAGACTGGGAACTGGGGCATCAAGGCAGACACCTCCTTCAAGTCCCTGCCCCAACCCCACTGATCACATAGAACTCTCTGGAACCTGAGCCTGCCCAGAGGTCCCAGTTCAGACCAGGGCTTTAGGGAGGGACTGTCAGGGTCACAGACTGAGTCAGCACTCTCACCTGGGACTTCTCTGAGATGCAGCTCGCGTGAGTGGGCCAGTCAAATCACAGTCCTAACTACTGGAATTGCCTGGGCCACTGCTGACCCTATGCTAGTCCGGCTTCTCCCAGATCCTGCTGCAAAACTCAAAGGTTGATTTTTCTATCCGTGGGCTTGGCCAGGGCTGGATGGTGCACCCCTAGGCTGACCCACTCATCACATGGTGACAGATGGGAAACTGGGAGCTCCTCCAAGGCCCAGGGGGCACAAGGGTCTGAAGGGGCAGAAAGCGAAGGAGGTGGCTCAGAGGGGCCCTTGATGCCTCCCGGGCCACTGCCACCACTGTCTCTCCAGAACCAGGTGCAGAAGATCCCCAAAGAAAAGGAGAATGGCATCACCCAGCCAGGGTCCAGGAAGGGCTGGTGTAGGCTCAGGGTAAGTGCAGGGGAGGGGTCTGGGTCCCTGGGTGGGACCCTAGATGACCAGAGGGTGCCTGGGGCCCAGACAGTGCCCTGGAGACCCCCAGTTCTCTCCCAGGAGTTTCCCACTTGAGGGCCCCCAGTCCCCTCTCAATGAAATTGACCACCACCCTTTCCTGTCCTCCTACCCCCCTGCCACTGCCCTCCCTGCCCTGGCCACCTACAAAGCCTCTTTTCCCGTATTTGTAAGAATATGAAAGGAGTTTTTTATACTATCGTCCCTTCACATAAGCCCATGGGTCCTTTTGCATGTTGCTGCTGTTTTAGTGTTTAACTTCCAATCCCAGGGCCCTGGGCAGCAGTCGGCTGGGCTGTCCTTCCACACCTTCTCCCAGCCTCACACATCGTCATGCTTAGCAGGCTTCTTCTACCCTAAAGTGCAGGGCTCAGGCTATGACACATCTTCTTCTGCCACTGCAAGCTCAAGAAACACATCATGTGACCCATCCAGTTCAGGAGCTGTGTCCTCACCACAGAATGTTCCAGAAGGGAGGCCAGTCCCCACAGTGACATCTAGTGCAAGCTCACTCCTTCCCGGCTGGGGACAGTGCGCAGAGCAAACACACCCATGAGACTGGCCCTGGACTGATTCCTTGTGCTGCCCTTTCAGCAGGGCTACAGGAATGCTTACATGTGTCCTCATACACAGACCCACTCAGGACAGACTCCCAGGAGTGGCATGCTGGGGGAAGGATGTGCACATTTCAAGTTAGGATCACTAAAGCCAGACTCCTTCCCAAAACAAAAGTCGCAGTCCCGTGGGCCAAAAGTCTTGACAACGGCTGTGTCCCTACATCGAGCCAGTTCTGGGTATTAGGGTTCTTTTCCGTTTTGCCAATCTGCTGTCAGGGTGGCCAATGGAACTGCAGGGTGGCTTTGAGGTGCTTTTTGGCCCTGAGAAGCCAAGCCCCTTCTCAGCCCTTCACTGGCCGTTCAGTTTCACTCTTTCTGAGTCATTTGTTCACATCCTGGATCCTGTGGGGGTCTTTCTCCCACCCAAGGATCTCCAGGTTCTCACCCTTGGCTGGATCTGGGTACTCCATAGCTTCAAGTTCTCAAAACCCCCTTTGATGTACAGAAAGAAATATCCGTGTCCTGCTTATCTCATGGGTGTGTTCGCCATGTGCACTGTCCCCAGCCAGGAAGGAGTGAGCTTGCACTAGATGTTCCCCTCTGAGTCAGGAGCAGAGCAGGCCTTATGCAGCACAGAGGGAACATCACAGAGCCCTAGTGTTGGACAGTTCTGGGGGCTGACCAGGTGACTTTGAGGAAACACTGGACATCACCAAGCCTCTGTTTTCTCATCACTGGAATGGTGTGTTTCGTGAGGACTCACTGGAACACTGCTCTTCCTCCAGGGAGATACCATGGTTACTTAGTTAAAAAAATAACTTCAGGTTCCTAATGTTTGTAATCATCTCTCCACCTCCAAATGTGCTTGGAAAGCCCAGCCCTGTTTTCTGCTGAAGGCACTCATGTCCCACCTCCTGCCACAGGTCACTGAGG
>NC_087368.1:5088929-5167694 GCF_030014295.1 Loxodonta africana
CAGAGCAGAAAAGAATGAAACAGAAAACAAAACAAAAAATAGAAAGAATCAACAAGACTAGAAGTTGGTTCTTTGAGAGGTTCAATAAAACTGAAAAACCACTGGCCAAAACTGAAAAAGGAAAAAAAATCAGAAGATGGAAATAATCAAACTAAGAAATAAGATGGGTGATATTACAACAGTACCAACTGAGGTAAAAAGGATCATAAGAGAATATTATGAAAAATAATATTCCAACAAATCCGAAAACCCAGAAGTAATGGACTAATTTCTAGAAACACACCACCCAGCTAAACTAACTCAAAAGAGGTAGAAAATTTTAACAGGCCAATAACAAAAGAAGAAATTGAACATGTCATAAAAAACAACAACAACCAAAAGGCCCAGCCAAGTCAGATTCACTGGAAAATTCTATCAAACATTCAGAGAAGAGTTGACACCAATTCTACTCAAACTATTCCAGGACATAGAAAAGGAAGGAATAGTCCCTAATTCATGCTATGAAGCCAGCAATATCCTCATACCAAAGCCAGGCAAAGACATTGTTAACAAGGAAAATTACAGACCAAGAGTCCTTATGAATATAGATGCAAAAACTCTCAACAAAATTCTAGCCAACCAACACTATATAATGATTAAAGGGACAATTCATCATGAAGGCTTAACTACAATAAAAACCTATGCACCCAATGACAGGGCTCCAAAAGACATAAAACAAACACTAAGAGCAATGAAAAGAGAAATTGACAGTTCCACAATAAGAGTGGGAGACTTCAACACACCAGACAGAACATCTAGAAAGAAACTCAACAGAGATATAGAAGAGCTAAAGAGCACAATCAGCCAACTTGCCCTCACAGACATATTTTGAACACTCCACCCAACAGCTGCAAAGTACACATTCTTTTCCAATGCACATGGGACATTCTCCAGAATAGGCCACATTGTAGGCCACAGAGCAACCCTCAACAAAATCTAAAGCAAACTGTCTTCTCTGACCACAATGCCATCAAAGTAAAATTAACAACAGGATTACTAAGGAAAAAAAAATCAGTTACATGGAAAGTGAATAATACCATTCTTAAAAACTACTAGGCGATAGAAGAAATCAGAGATGGAATAAAAAAAATTCCTAGAATTAAATGAGAATGAAAACATATCATACCAAAACCTTTGGGACACACCAAAGACAGTCCTCATAGGTCAATTTACAGCAATAGATGCACACATCAAAAAAAAAAAAAAAAATCAAAAATTAACTACACAACTTGAACAAACAGAAAAAAAAAAAAAAAAAAAAGCCCACAGACACCAGAAGAAAGGGAGTAATAAAGATCAGACCAGAAATAAATGAAATAGAAAATAGGAAAAGAATAGAAAGAATTAAGAAAATCAAAAGTTGGTTCTCTGAAAGGATCAACAAAATCGACAAACCACTGGCCAAACTGACAAAAGAAAAACAGGACAGGAGGAAAATAACCCAAATAAGAAATGAAATAGAGTACATTACAACAGACCCAACTGAAATAGAAAGGATCATAACACAGTATTATGAAAAACTATACTCCAACAAATTTGAAAACCTAGAGGAAATGGACATAATTTCTAGAAACACACTTCCTCCTCAAACTAACACAAAATGATGCTGAAAATTTGAACAGACACATAATTAGGGATTGAAAAGGCAAAAAAAACAACAAAAAAAAACCTGCTGACAAAAAAATGCCTTGGCCCAGATGGCTTTACTGGAGAATTCTACCAAATATTCAGAGAAGAGCTCACACCAGTACTACCCAAACTATTTCAGAATACAGAAAAGGAAGTGATACTCCCAAATTCATACTACAAACCCAGCATAACCCTGATACCAAAACCAGGCACACCCACAAAGACACCAAAAAAAAAAAATTACACACCAATGTATCTCATGAATATAGACACAAAAATTCTCACCAAAATTCTAGCCCATAGAAATCAGCATCACATCAAAAAAATAATACACCACAACCAATTAGGATTCATACCAGGTGTGCAAGGATGGTTCAACAGTAGAAAATCAATCAATGTAATCCACCACATAAACAGAAAGAATCACACGATCATCTCAATCAATGCAGAAAAGGCATTCAACAAAGTCCAACACACATTCCTGATAAAAACTCTCAATAAAATAGGTATGGAAGGAAAATTTTCAACATAATAAAGGGCATATACACAAAACCAACAGCAAACATCATTCTTAATAGGGAGAGGCTGAAAACATTCCCCTTCAGAACAGGACAAGACAAGGATGCCCTGTATCACCACTCCTATTTAACATTGTATTAGAAGTCCTAGCTAGAGCAATAAGGCAAGAAACAAAAATAAAGGGCATCCAAATTGGCAATGAAGAAATTAAACTCTCCCTATTTGCAGATCATATAATACTATATACAGAAAACCCAAAAGACTCCATGAGAAAACTACTGGAACTAATACAAAGATTAAGCAGAGCAGCAGGATACAAGATAAAAAAAACAAAAATCAGTAGGATTTCTATACATCCATAAAGACAACAATGGAAAGGAAATCAGGAAAACAGTATCATTTGTAATAGCCCCTAAAAAAATCAAATGTTTGGATGTAAAAGACCTATACAAAGAAAACTATAAAGCACTACTGCAAGAAAACAAGAAATCTACATAAATGGAAAAACATACCATGCTCATGGATAGGTAGACTCAACATGGTGAAAATGACAATTCTTCCCAAAGCAATTTACATATACATTGCAATACCAATCCAAATACCAACAACATTCTTTAAAGAGATGGAAAAACTTATCATGAACTTTATATGGAAAAGGAAGAAGCCCCAGATAAGTAAATCACTATTAAAAAAGAAGAATAAAGTAGGAGGACTTGCACTACCTGACCTCAGAACCTACTATACAGCTACAGTAGTCAAAAGAGCCTGGTACTGGTACAATGACAGAACATTGACCAATGGAACAGAATTGAGAACTCAGATGCAAATCCATCCACCTACGGTCACCTGATGTTCAACAAGGGTCCAAAGTCCATCAAATGGGGGAAAGACAGACTTTTTAACAAATGCTGCTTGCAAAACTGGATGTCCACTTGCAAAAAGAAACAGTATCCATACCTCACACCATATTCAAAAACTAACTCAAAATGGATCAAAGACCTAAATATAAAGCCAAAAACCATGAAGTTCATAGAGGCCCTAATACACGTCATCAACAGGATACAAACCACAACCAACAACACACAAGCTCCAGAGGATAAGCCAGATAACTGGGATCTTCTAAAAATTAAACACTTATGCTCATCAAAAGACTTCACCAAAAGAGTAAAAAGAACCTACAGACTGGGAAATGATTTTTGGCTATCACAAATCAGACAAAGGTCTAATTTGAAAAATCAACAAGAAAATCCAACACCTCTACAACAAAAAGACAAACCAATTAAAAAACGGGCAAAGGAAATGAGCATACACTTCACCAAAGAAGATATTCAAGGGGCCAACAGACGCATGAGGAAATGCTCATGCTCTCTAGACATTATAGATACACCAATCAAAACCAGAACGAGATACCATCTCACCCCAGCATTACTGGCATAAATTAATGAAACAGGTAATAACAAATGTTGGAGAGGCTGCACGGAGATCAGAGCTCTTGTGCACTGCTGGTGGGAATGCAAAATGATACAACCATTTTGGAAAACAATATGGCGCTTCCTTAGAAAGCTAGATATAGAAATACCGTATGATCCAGGAATCCCACTCCTAGGAATATAACCTAGAGAAATAAGAGTCATCACATGAATAGACATATGCACGACCATGTTCACTGCAGCATTGTTCACAATAGCAAAAAGATGGAAACAACCTAGATGAACATCAACAGGTGAATGGATAAACAAACTGTGGTACATACACACAATGGAGTATTACAGAATGATAAAGAACAACGATGAATTTGCAAAGTATCACATAACATGGATGGATCTGAAGGGCATTATGCTGAGTGAAATAAGTCAATCACAAAAGGACAAAGATTGTATGAGACCACAAAACAAAAAGGTTTACATACAAAAAGAAGATGCAGGAACACACTACTCTCTCTGGATGGAATCTTCTGCCCCCATGTACGCACAGGGCCCTCTCTCCCTCACTGAACAAGTCTTTGCTTAAAGGAGGCCTTGTCAGAGAGGCCTTCCCTGGTCAAATGATCCAAAGAAGCATTTCCTCCGGCAGCTAGTGCTCTCTAACTAAGCCTTTCTCAACCAGGGTTCTGTGAGAGAATTTCCCTAGAGAAAACAATGTCAGTGACTTTTGCATACCTCCCAAGGATGGTACATAGCTAACATCCTTCTAGTTGCATAGAAGTTAATTCATTGTATATAACAGGTGTTTTAGGGCGTTAGTGTTTAATAACCCCATGGAACTATTAGAAAAAAAAAAGGTCTACTGTAAATGGTTATCCTACTTGATTTTTCTTCTGAGCTCTTATCAACATTTCATGAATTATCTCTTTATTGTCTCTAGAATGTAAGCATATGCACCTTGATTTTGTTCCCTGCTTATCCTCCATGCCTAGAAATGGTATATAGTAAAAAAAAAAAAAAAAAAAAAAATCCACTGCCATCAAGTTCTTTCAACTCATAGTGACCCTATAGGACAGAGTAGAGCTGCCCATGTGGTCTCCAAGGAGTGCCTGGTGGATTTGAACTGCCGACCTTTTGGTTAGCTCTTAACCACTATGCCACCAGGGTTTTCCTGGTATATAGTAGACACTCAAAAAATATTTGTTGAATAAATTGCACAGCAGCAATTTGTGTTATAACTTTGTATGTAAAAGCTTTTCCATTGTTAAAACAATTCATGTTAAAACTTCTATATCCAGAAACATGTATATTATAGATTTCCTGAGTAGTATGATAAGACAGAAAATGTTAAAAGAATTGGAAAAGCTAAAACTATTAGTACAGATAATCATAACAGAAGGCTTTAGTCATTCAATCAGAAATGACCAACTGCTCAAGCAGGATGAGAGATGGGGGAGGGGTTAATAATTTGAGGATGTTTTCTACAACCCTTACCAACGGAAAGTAGAGTGGGCTTTCATTCCAAACAGGATCAGAAATGGACTCTAGGGATTGCTGTGGGTGAGCCACTCAGTAAGAATTAATAACGTAATTAAATTCTGCATCCTCATGAGACAGAGGAAAACCAAGAAACCCATTTCATGAACTCTAGATTTTTAAAAAGGAAAATATGATCAGCATAGGCCCCATTTAGGAGATAACTGAAAGGAAGTATTTGAAAAAGTCAATAACCCACAAGAAAATCCTATACACTTTTTCCCCTGCTATCCATGAAAAGTTTGTACCAAGAAATAAAGATAACAAGCATTTTGGGATAGAAGCTAAAAAGAGAACTGGTAAAGTCATATAAATTACTGGAGAAAAAATAGGGCATTTTCCCCAAACTCACAAGAGAGCTCATGTGAACAGGATAAAGACACCCAATCAATTATAAATGAGGAGAATAATAACTACACCAGAAAGACTCTGATAAAGCACCTTGCAAGTGTCTTAGAAACCAATAAAAGGAGATTGTTTCAACATGTGAATGGGAGGAAGTCACTCAAAGAATAGGTGGGATCTTTGATCCTCGTAGATAAAGGATTTGCTCGAGAATGGAAAAGGGGACATTTTACACGCTGAATTGTTTGAGCCAAATTGAAAGAATAAATGGAGGCTTCCTTTCCCATGATGTCCTCTAAGATGAACTAGTTGGAATTACTTGACTGCATGCTACTCGAAGATACTCTACCAGGCTGGACAAAATCAGTGTAGACAAACTGTCAGGACAGAGAGATGGAGAATCTGCTGACTCAGATGGGTGGCTTATATCTACAAACGTGTAGCTGTAACCCCATTCAGTGAAGTTCAGAGGAGACCTGAAGAATCATGATCAGAAAAGCTTTGCTTTAATAACAGGAAAAGTCACAGAGCCTACAATACCCCAAAACCCACTGCTGTCGAGTCGATTCCAACTCATAGCGACCCTACAGGACAGAGCGGAACTTCCCCATAGAGTTTCCAGGGAACGCCTGGTGGATTCCAACTGCCGACCTCTTGACTAGCAGCTGTAGTACTTAACCACTACACCACCAGGGTTTCTCAGAGCCTACAATAGGGATTAAAAAATCATTGAATATTTAAACGAAAATCATCTTTGGGAGGAAAGACAATGTGAATTTTAAAAGTAAATGCATGCTTAATTTGCTGGTTTCAGGAGAGATGAGCTGGTCACTAAACAAATGAGAACTGATGACTATCTTCTGGGCTGGTATATTTCTTTCCAATTGACTTTAACTGGGCTCTCCATGATGGCAACAGGGGTACAGACCACAGAATACTGCACAATCAATAGACAGCAACGTGCCCTCCTCTGAATGAAGTCCAAAGAGTAGGAATCCTCAGGGCTACCATTACATACACCTACTTCTTAACTTCTGTAGTAAAGAAATACTTAAGTGTTTGCTAACTAGGTTACTTCCAAAATTTGACATACTTCAAATGCTCTTATCATATACATTGTCTTGCTGTTTGACTAGGCGTGATAAGAATTACATATCACCATATTGTATTTTTGCTTATCTCTTATGACCTTACTATTACTTATGAATTTATTAACCAGTTAAAGTTACAGGTTTAAAATGAACTAAAAGCCCAGCACACAGTAAGCATTCAATAAATGTTAACTGCATTTAAATTGATTTACGTAAATAAATGAAACTTCAGAAAATCAATCAATAGATTCCAGACTGTCCACTCTCCCTTCCCAACCCCAACTTTCCTTTATTTTCTACTGGGCTCCCTTCTGGAATTTCATCAGCTATCTCCAGCTATATCAGCAACAGCCCTCTGGCAAAAAGTTCCTGCTAATAAGGGTGCAAAAAATATAGTCTTTACATATTCTTACAGCTACTTATGGGAGTTCCTGGGTGGTACAAACACTTAAGCGCTGGACTACTAGCTGCAGAGGTTGGCAGTTTGAACCCACCCAGAGGTGTCTCAGAAGACAGTCTTAGTGATCTGTATCTGAAAGTTCACAGCCTTAGAAACCCTGTGGAAAACAATTCTACTCTAAGACACATGGGTCGCCACAGTTGGAGTCAACTCGGGGCCAACTGTTTTTTAGCTTACCTAATATTAAAGTTAATGAACAGTAATCCCATTCATTCACTCACATATGCCCCAGCTTTGAGGAAGCGCTCCTTGGGTATGGTAATTAGTCCTGATAAGTGTGTAAGGTTCGGGATGCAGCAGTCACCCATAGCTGAGGCACAGACAGATAAAACATGACATAAAACAGAGAAAGGGTAAAAAGAGTAAGAGAGACACAACTATGGTTTAGGGCAGATGTTACAAGTCAGTCACCTATAGGGTGAGACTGGCGAAGCAGAGAAGTGAAACAGGCAGCGATAAGACAGTAAGAAGAGTTGGGGACTGTGGTATTTCTAAATTACACCCAATTTTTGCAACATGAGAATGCAATATCTACCGTATCTCATATTTTTAGAGATCTGGATTTTTATGAGAACTTACCCATTTTTTAAAAAGAAATCTCTGTGGACCAAGCACAACACATCTGCAAATCAGATACGAGCCACAGCTCCAACCCTTAGCTAAAAGGGTCAATTCCCCAGCCTAAAATCTCTCAAACCCCTTCCCAGAACTGTGTCATATGACCACTGCTAGGTGCAGGGGAGGCTGGGAAATTAAGGTGGTTTTTTGTTTATTTGTTTGTTTGTTTTAAGCTGAATACATTATTGTAGTAAAACCTGGGTTAAATTGTTGTAGTAAAACCTGGATTCAGCTACTAAGCAAGAAGGAGACCACACATCCAAAGGAGGGAATATGCCCCATGCTTTGAAATACTAGGTCTAAGAGAATTCCACAAACATCTACCTTCTCAGCAACCTCCTTTCTCCCTGCTCTTGAATGTTCCCTGGAGGTCCCTAAATTAAGCAACTAGCCTGAGTATAATGTGACTTGTACTGTTGTATTCCGCCAGGCGCTCCTTGGAAACTCTATGGGGCAGTTCTACTCCGTCCTATAGGGTCGCTATGAGTCGGAATTGACTCGAGGGCATTGGGTACTGGGTTACTGTTTTATTACACAACTGCATTCAATTAAAGGACTGCAATCACTGTGCTAAACGGGGCCATTATCAATATAGTGTGTGTCTGGGGAAAGCAGACAAATGAGAAAGGAAATATATGCTAGAAATACCAGCTGCAAGAACTTAAAACCTGAATCCCTGCTTTTGCTGGGGCTTTCATGACGTGACAGATGTACTTCTCCTGTCACTGTCCCAGCCTCAAGACAAGCAAATGTCTTGAGGAGTCATTAGATTTAAATTACTTAGGAAAATGTCTCTGAAGTCAAAAGCTGTATGAACCAAGTACACATTTCTTGTTTTCACGTCAGTGACCGTCTTATCCAAGAGTTAGATGTACCAACTTTAAAATGTGAAAGAGACGGCAATAATCTCCTAGTAATGGTGCGACATCAGTGGGTGGGGTTGATCAAGCCCTCTGGACTGCCATATTATTTTTCTGACTAGATTCTCTGGGCTTTGCCTTAAGCAACATAGGAGCAATACATCTAGTTAAGACACTCAGCAGAGTATCAGTTTCAGGTTTTCTGTAGTCTTTTTTTTTTGGAACATTTTCTTGTGGTTTGAGTAAAATTTTACAGAGCTTATTACTTTCCCATTCAACAATTTATGCACGTTTTGTTTCGTGACAGAAGCTGCAATCCCCTCAATCCCCAGTACCTTCCTGGGATCCCATTAGCCCATCTTCCCCTCTCCTTCCTGCCTTCTGAATTTTGTTCTGGGGAAAATGCTGCCCTTTTGGTCTTGTGTGGTTGATTGTTCTGAGGAGCAGGTTCCTCAAGGGTGTTATTCACTTTAGGGGCCGGTCTATTGTTTGGCAGAAAGGTGATCTCTAGGAGTGGGTTCAGTTCCAAGTTTGAAGAGTATCTAAGGGCCATAGTTTCAGGTGTTCCAGCAGTCTCTATCAGACCAGTAAATCTGGTCTTTTTTATGAATTTGAATTTTGTTCTAGAGTTGTCTCCCACTCTGTCCAGGACCTTCTATTACGGTCCCAATCAGAGTGGTTGGTAGTGGTAGCCAGACACCATCTAGTTCTCCTGGTCTCAGGCTAGGGGAACCTTTGGTTCATGTGGTCCATTAGGCCTTTGGACTGTTTCCTTGAAACTTTGATTTTCTTCAGTCTTCTTTGCTCCAGACAGAAAGAGAGCAATAGTTGTGTCTTAGATGGCCACTCACAAGCTTTTAAGACCCCAGTTGCTACTCACCAAAGTAGGACGTAGGACCTTGTCTTTATGGACTATGTTATGCCAATTGACCTAGATGTCCCCTGAAACTATGGTCCTAAGCCCTCAAGCCCCATGACTCAGTCCCTCAAGGAGTCTGGTTATGGCTAAAAAGTTTCCATAACTTTGCCCCGTGTGCTCTACTGTATACATTGACATGTTGGTAGCACATACATGTATGTATATGCTCGTGGGTGTACTCCCACACTTGTTCAGCTTACATATCTACCTATATATCCACTGGTCAATTATTGTTTGTTGTTACATTATTGCAGAATTGTGTATTTACCTGCCAGTGCCTTCCTTTGCCTTGGTCACGTATTCCTGACCTCCCCCTTCTTGTTTATTGCCTTTCCTCTTACCCGAGTTAATATCTGTCTATTCAGTGATTTTCCCTCCCTCCTTTTCCCATCCCTGGTAACCATCAAAGAATATTTCTTTCTGCATGTAAACCTTTTCTTGACTTTTCATAATACTGATCTCACATAATATTTGTCTTTTTGTGATTGACTTATTTCACTTAGCATAATGTCCTCTAGGTTTATCCATGTTGTGAGATATTTTGCAGAGTCACTGTTATTCTTTAACGTTGCCTAGTATTCCATTGTGTGTATGTATCATAGTTTGATTATCCATTCGGCCAATGATGGGCACTTAGGTTGCTTTTTCTGTAGTCTTAAGAGACCTGGATTTGCTCTTCATTTCTACCCAGAATTTACTTTCTTCAATTTTTTTTGAAGATCAAGTTTGTACTTAACCTTATTTTCCATTTACTGGGAAGAAAGAAAAATCATTTGCTTCCATTTTTACTTTTTACTCAATTCTCAGCATTTTTGTGGAGCTCTCCCCCACCAATGATGAAATCTTTAATTAACATTTTTTTAGTCATCAGGATTTTCTAGAGCTAATGATGCCTGGGAGCCCTGGTGGTGCAGTGGTTAAGAGCTCAGCTGCTAACGAAAATGTCGGCACTTTGCATCCACCAACTGCTCCTTGAAAATCCTAAGGGGAAGTTCTACTCTGTCCTTTCGGCTCACTATGAGTCGGAATGGACGCGATGGTAATGGGTTCGGTTTTTGTTTTGGGCTTAATGATGCCCGAGGAGCCTGTCAACAGCCACACAAATCCACATACACATATTAAATCCCTGTTACTGGAGTTGTTTACTCTGGGCCTTGCTGGCCAGCTCGTGTTCCTTCATCTATTTGCATCGATGTGGGCTGCCAGCTTTTGTAGAGTCAATATTTGTGTTTCAATCAAGCCAAGTCTCTTTGGAGTTCATCCTTCTTTACTCTTCCAGTGAGAACTATCATGGCCCTGCCCTTTCCTGTGGTTTCAGGGAATGCCTTGTCCTCATCCTTCTATTCCAAAGCAGGAATCAAATGGGAATTACTGTTTCCATGTCAATCTAGCAGTTTCACTTCTATTACATTAGCCTTCAGCAACCCATGTGAAGTCTCGTGAGTCAAATCTTAATTTAGATTTTGAAAGCCACAGTTCAAAATATAAAATGCCCTTCTGTATTAGACAGGGCTTGCTTTGGAATATACATGTGGAAAACCCAGTTGCAGTGGCTTATCTAAAATTTTTAAAAATCTTCTCAACAAGTCCAGAGGTAGGCTGGTGCAGCAGCTGTGCAAAGTCATTGCTGAAAGTTTGCTTGCCCAGAAAGCAACTCTGGGATGGAGAATGCACACAGGGAGTTTACTAATGAGCGCTCTTGGGATCAATCCCTATGGGATAATGGAAGAAAGCAGGATTGGACAGAGAACAAGTTGGGCTGTGGTGCCGTCACAAGAGGACCTCAGCCAATCACGTGAGATCTGAAGCTGTGATGGTTTTTTAGAATTTTTCTGAGTTGGGGCAAGGGAACAGGCCTTTATACTTCCTCAAAAGACAGTCACTAGACATGGGTTGCCCACCAGGAAGGAGGCATGACCTTCGGAGGGGTGCCATCTTTAAAAAAAAAAAGCCATCTTTAGCTGAGGGTAATTCCCAGAGAGGGCTCACAGCTGAAGGCTATCAACTGGCCACACTCCCAGCAGTGGGGGGTAACAGACTTCAGTCCTGAAGGGGATCTCAGTAGAGAAGGTCAGTGCCCACCACAGTCATCATGTCGTAGGCGCCTTCTACCTTTCTGACCTGCCACTCTTAGCATTTGGCTTTCACGCTCACTGTTGCTTCATGCTCTCAAGATGACTATTCTACCCCTTGCCTTATTTCTGCACTTGAGGCAGAAATAAGAAGGATGCAACAAGGAAGAGGAGGTAGCACCTATATTAAGAAAGGAATGATTTCCCAGAGATGTCCACCAGTCTTCTGTTTACATCTCACTGGCCACAACTTGTCACATGGCTATTTCTAGTTGCAAGAGCTGATGGGAAATGAAAGTTTTAGGCAGACATATTTCTGCCTCGATGAAGGTCAGAATTCAGAGTTTTGATTTTAATGAAAAAGCAGAGAATGGAGATTGGAATTAGGAACTAGCAGTACTCCCACACCACCTGATTTTCAAAAATAGTTCACTCTCTTTGACAAGAAGTTGGCAATTCTCTATAAACCTCAAGGATGTTTTTCCCTAATTTCTTCCCAGAAGCCACTTCTCTATCTTAATCACACATTAGTTGTACTACTTCCTTCTGTGGCCACTGCAGGTTAGGATTCCTTTTCTAGTTGTCACGATCATCTCAAAAGAGTAAACCTTAAACTTCTTTCTTACTGATTCGTCATTTCTCTCTTTTTCTCTCTCTCACACACAGGCACAGATACGTGAGGTTTTATTCTTTCTGTGTTTCTGAGAGTAGAATGATAGTAACAAAGTGCCCTCATTTCATCCAGTCTAAAATCATCATTATATCCTTGTCAGTGTGGGATCAAACTAAAGTGCATCTAGAGATAAAAGAGGAACCATTGGCAATAATGGGTACACAGAGGATAGAGGTATAGCAAATCCAAGGTAGGGAATCCAGCCAAAGTAGAATGGACTGGGAAAAAGGTTGCCAGGTTTAGCAAATAAAAATACAGGATACCCAGTTAAATTTTAATTTCACGTAACTAACAAATAATTTTAGTATAAGTATATCCCATATATTGTACGGGACACACTGATACTAAATATTTATTTGTTGTTTATCTGAAACTAAAATTTAACTGGTTACCCTGTGTTTTATCTGGCAACCCTGACCAGGAAGAATAGTGTCCACACCATCACAGAGCTCAATACTGCTACTGTGCCCACTTCTCTAACTACTAACTTCACCTCTTCCCCTGGAGCTTTCCCATAAACGTCTAGCCTGAGAACTACTGTCCAGTATGTTTGGAGACTCATCAAGACAGCTAAAGCTGAAACATTCTTTGCTAAAGCTTACTTTTTTTTTTATTGTCTAGAACACAGACCCCCTTGGGCATGCAGATGAGCTTCAAGTTGGTCTCTGAATCCATTGAAATTGTGGCCTTATATTGTTTTCATTTATTTATATTCATTCATTCATCCTTTCGTTTAGTCATTTGACAAACATTTATGGCTCCTTACTGTATTAAAGGCACTAGACAAGGTCCAGAGAAAAAAGTTAAATAAGAAAGAGACCCTTCATTCCAGATGCCCATGTTATATATGACATAACCTACTCTCGGGTGTAGTTAATGGTGGTGCACCAGGGACCCTTGGTGAATCCTACAGACATGGCTGGAGACTTTGCTGGCAATTTGCCATGGTATAAGTCTGTCCTTTCTGAGCATATGGACTCAGAAAACTTGATAGGAGAACGCAATCCTTCAAAGGTTAGGCCACACCATTGCATTGAGTACTGAAGGGAGCATGAAATGAGGGGTATTCTGCTATCTTGCATTATTAGATCATGAGACTTTTCCATGCTTGCTACTATGTACCAAGCACTCTAAGAGGACAGAAGCCCAAATGAGAAGCAAAGAATTGTAATTGGAGGTTTTCACTGTCAAGCACTGTGAATGAACAGGACCCTTAAGGGAGAGAAGTAGTGAGAAGGTCTTTTCCACAGGACTTGATTATAGACAAACTTCTTAACCTGCCTCTCCAAAGACAGGGATTGGAGAGGGAGTACGGTGGTCTCTAGTCTTTACCCTTTGAAACAGCTGAACGGTTTAAGGAAAAAACCTCACAGACAGAGATGCTGAAAAAACAGTGCCAGTTATTCGTGAGTTTAAGGGCTTTGCTGAAATAACTCTCACAACTAATGTCTAACTCTATCGTTGACTTTGGACTGGCAAAGAAAAGGGCTAATATCAACCTTCCTTTTTCAGACCTCTCCCCTAAGAACTCAGAATGAAGAACTACCCACTTCTCCCCAGCCTCTAGAAAGAAGGGAACAGATCTTGAACATGTATTCTACTCCTGAGGGATGCTGTTATCTTTTATTTTGAAGCTTCTGGTGATTAGATTTGAGAGAGAGAAAGAGAAGACAGATTCAAAGATCCCAGATTTATCTTAAAAACACAGCCCATAGCCAGAATGCTCCTTGGAAGCAAGGATGGCAAGACCTGTCTCACGTGCTTTGAACAAATTATCAGGAGGTTCCAGTCCTTGTGGATTTGACAGGCTTGTAAAACATACTACAGAAAAGCTTCACCCTTAGGTATGGGCCAAGGGCTCCCCTTCTCAGGATCTATGCCTCAGGGAACCTATGCTTTGGAGGGCTTCCTTCAAATTTTCTATCTTCCTCTTACAGGTGGGGCAGTACCATTTGGGCAGGATGCCCAAAGCCCAGGCAGGGATCTACAGGGACCTTGTTGCCTGTTCTGTCCTTTGGAACACTCTCTAATTCTCCGCCTCATGGATAGGTTCACCAGATGCCCCAAGAAACGCTGGCCAATATATCCATGGGGTTGTCCCAGAGCTTCTGGGCTAGGCCCTGGATCTACAATGGCAGTCTGGTGAGCAGATTACTCCTGATGGCATAAGCAGTACTTCTTGTGTGGGATCACATGAGATTGGAATAAATTCACAGTTGGGGGAAAAGGTAATTAGCCAGTTCCACTAACCAGCAGAGCTCAGGACAGAAGCGGCTCCTGCCTAGGCATAAACAGTTCATGGACTTTGAGTATCTTTTCCCCCTGCATGGACCTGTGAGGGTTTATTCTAGGAGAATTGGCACTTGATGGCACACTGCAACCATTTCATCCCCATGGTGGAAAGGTGAGTGTTTAATATTTGCCACCACTTGGCTATTAAACAGGGTCAAAAGGACTGGTGGCTCCACTCAGGTCACCCAGCGACCTGTGACAAGGGTCCAGGAATAACTGCTACCTCCCAGTCCTTACAACCAAAAGCATTGGGGGCCCATGGTCCATCTGCACAACCCACCCACAGGTACGCTCTAGGCAACAGGGACCCGCTTTCCTCACAGACACTTGGGGAAAGTTTCTTAGCCCCCTGCCTTGTTCACAGCATGACTCCGTACTGCAACCAGATACCAGTACCTACAACAATCACCTCTGCCCCTCTAAGATTGTATGACAGAGCTTGTACCACGCACTAGATGATGATCTACCTGGCCACCTGAGCTGAATCCACACAAGAAAAGTGAATGGACTCCTAGACTGATATATCTGATAACAGCTCTAGCCATCTGGTGACAGGACATCAGACCTTCAAAGGCAAAAATAATCCAGCTAGCTCACTCAAGCAACCCATTTGGGCATATCAAAACAAAACAAACCAAGAAGCTACAATACGGGAAGCTAAAAATCTTGTGAGTGGGTCACTAGGGGTAATAGTGAGTGGTGCTACTCCCATTTCTCCCCTTGATTCTTGGACCCATGAATCCTGGCTACGGGAGATACAACACTGTATACTGGATGCTGCTTTAGAGCATACACAGCCCCTAGGTGAACACTGCCCCAACCCTGCAAGGTACTGCTACCTAGCTGGCACTGTAATTGTGTCTTTAGGAGTCCACTCCATCATTGTATCAAACCAGCTGCTTCAGGATGATGGGGAACATGGTAAGACCAGTGAATTCCATGATCATGGGCCCACTGCTGCATTTCATTTGCTGTGAAGGGAGTCCCTTGATTCAAGGAAATGCATGTGGGATACCATGATGGTGGATAAGGCATTCTCTAAGTGCATGGGTGGTAGTTATGGCAAAAGCATTACATGCAGGGGAAGCAAATCCATACGCAGAGTAAGTGTCTATTCCCCTGAGCACAAAACGCTGTGCTTTCCATGATGGAAGTGGGCCAATGTAAACAGCTTGCCACCAGGTTACTGGATGATCACTTTGAGGGATGGGGCCAAATAGGGGACTCTGTGTTGGTCTCTGCTGCTGCCAGATTCTGCACTTGGCAGTGGTTGTCGCCAAGTCTGCCTTGATGAGCAGAAGTCTATGTTGCTGGACCCATGCATAACCTCCATCCCTGCCATCATGGCCACTTTGTTCATGAGCAATGATGAAAGTACCTGGGAAAGGAGGATGAGTGGTTTCCACAAAACACGTCATCCTATCCACTTGATTGTTAAAGTCTTCATCTGCTGAGGTCACTCTTTAGTGAGCATTCACATAAGACACAAATATCTTCACTTCTTTGGCCCATTCAAAGTGGTCTATCCACATACCTCTTCCCCACAAATCCTTATCTCCAGTTTCCCAATCATGTTCCTTCCAAGTCCTTGACAATCCAGGTAAACCACTGGCCACAGCCCATGGATCAGTATACATACAATCACACATCTGGCCATTTCTCCTTCCAAGCAAAGTGAACAACCAGGTGCACTGCTCCAAGTTCTGCCCATTGGGAGGATTTCCCTTCACCACTGTCCTTTAGGGAGGTCCCAGGAAGGGGCTGTAGTGCTGCCACTCTCCACTTTCAACTAGTGCCTGCATATTGCACAAAACCATGTGTAAACAAGGCACGAGTTTCCACATCTTCAGTCACCTGATCATAAGGAACACCCCATGAGGCCACAGGTGCAGACTGGGAGATGAAAGGTAATGTGAGAGGAGTGGAGACCATGGGATTTGGGCCATTTCCTCATGCTACTTACTTGTGCCTTCAGGTCCTGCTCAGGCCCGATCTTGAATATACCGCTTCCATTAATGCTGGAGTGCTGCTGGGCAAGTCCAAATTTATGACTCTCAGACAACCTCCAGTTCATAATGGATAATGAAGATAGATAAAAGAATGAAAACAAATACATGCAAAGAAAAGAGCATGTTCTATAGAGAAAATAATGTAGGGTGCTGTGAGCTAAGGCTGGGGTGTGGTTCAAAAGGCCTCACTAACGTGACATTTATGTGTGACTGGAATGACAGGAGGGACCAGCCCTACATGAGTCTGGGGACAGCGTGCCAGGGCGAAGACACAGCTGGTGCAGAGACTGGGAGGCGGACATGAGTTTGTCTAGGGCGGGGAGGCGGTGGTTAAAATGCAGCCAATATGGCTAGAGGAAGCTGAGGGGGAGAGGAGGCAGGGAGGAGGAGGACAGATCCAGGACCCATGACCTGGTGGGCTGGAGGAGTTATCTCTTGCTCGCTGAGAACAACAGCCCTAAAAGCAATGACTCACAACAGCACACAGCACACAGTCTCTGTGGGCCAGGAATCCAGGCAGGGCTCACATGGTGACTGCCCCAAGTTCTCAGGAGCCTGTGGTTGTGGTCTCAACTTACTCTTGACTGGGGAACATCTGCTCCCTACTCACTGTCGTGTCATGAGCAGGATTCTGAGCTGTGGGACTGGGGGGCCTCACTTTCTCTCTGTCTGTTGATGAAGACTCTCCCTCAGGTTTGTGACATGAGTCTCTCCATGGGCAGGTCATACATCACAGCTCCTTCCCGGGGGAAGGGGGGAGAGATAGAAATAAATGAAAGACACTCAGGGGGAGAGATGACTTAGACAGAGAGAGAGAGAGAGAATAAAAGAGAGCCAAGAAACATTGCCCCATATGGGGTCATTACGAGTTGAAACCGAATCAGTGGCACCTAAGAACAACAACATTCTTGAGAAGCTAGCCGCTGAGTCCAATCCACACGGAGGGGAGGGGGTCACCCAGGATGTGGAGACCAACAGGTAGGATTGTTGGGAGCCATCGTGCAGGCTGCCCACCCCCTAGTCTGAGATGAGGCACTGGGTCAGATTCTATATAATGGAAGTTATTGGAGGGTTTTATGCACAGGGTGACAATATCTGATGTTCATTTAATTTCAATCCCCTCCCGGTGCAGGCTGGGAATTGAGGCCAAGAGGGGAAGTGACTTTCCCAAGCTCACACCACCAGAACCCAGCCCTGTTTGGAGATGTACTCCATGCATCTTCCCACCCTTGCTTGAAATTCTTCCATCTCTGAGTTTGTGCATTAGCTACAGGAGCAGATTATCCAACAGGCAAGTAAACATGGTGAACACCAAATCTTTGATGTGGAAAAACCCATGTGAAATTGTTCACTACAGATTAGTAAGTAAGCACAAGGGGACCTGTGTTTACCTTGCTTACAGGGTCGTCTGCCCCCATCAGGGACTGTAAATTTGAAAAGAGGCTTTGATTCTGTAGGAAGGTGCTGTGGGGTTGGGAGAGACAGATGCCAACCATACCTAGAAGCAGAGTATTAGATGTGGTAAAAAATTATGAAAAGGTGAAAATGTTTATTATAGATGATCTGGTAAGCTGGTAAGCCCTGTGCTTACCTTGCCTACTACATAATCCACCCCTGGTTAGCTTCAGGTAATTCCAGCCCATGGGTTCTATAAGTATTACCTCACATATACCTGCTGAGGTTCCCAGGAAGAAGATACTAAAATGTTCCCTACTGTGTGGGTAGAGGACTGGGGAGGCTCTGAGAAGCACAAAGACTTGTCCAGGGTCACAAAACGGATCTGCTCAAAGCTGGGACCCTGGCTACACCCAGGCCTTCCACAGGCTCTGGGAGTGGGGGGAGGGCTGTGTTGGTGTCACTGTGTATAGTTATGGAGATGGCATGGGGAGAGGTGAGCATTCAGCAGCACAGTGGGGACTTTGGGGACATCTTAACTGACATCAGGCCAAAGTCAGGAGAGCAGGACGTGACCTCACTTCCTTGACGACAGAGTACATAGAACTTGGAACCCTGGTAACCAGCGCCCTACCCAGCTCACTTGAGTGGAGATACTCAAACTAGGAACATGTTTTCTTGTTGTCTCCCATCTTCCCTTGTATCAAAGCTTGAGAGACCCAGGAGTTCGACACTTTCACCAAGGCTGAGACATGGTCTTGTCCCCCACTCACGAAAGCTCAGGCCATTCACCAAAAAGAATCCAAAGGTAACACAGGGTGGCCCAGGGATGCCAATATAGGCCAGGCCACCACTGTGATCCCACCTGGGCAGTCCCACACCCCTCCCCCAGGTCACACCATCCCCCAGGCCATGACAGCCCTTGTCCTCATGGGGTCCCTGGTAATGGGGGCTGGGAGGAAATGTGGACAGAACTGAGGAGGTAGAAAGTTATTGGCTGAGGCAGGGTCCATTTGGGAGAGAAGTGGTGGGGTCAGGGAAGGAGGAGCCATGTGATCTGGGTAGATTTGGGACAGGAAGAGTGATAATGAGGATGATGAAAATGGGGCTACTGCTTCAGGACTAGCACACATTGAGGGCAAGCCCAAGCTCCATCCCCACGGTCTCTCACCATACTGGATTCATGGGGCTGAGTCTGACCATGGCTGGGTCTAGTCCATCAGATTGGGTGCCTTGGAGACCAGGGGTATGGTGGCAAGTGTGGAGGCCTCTTTTACTTCCCTGCCCTGATCCTGCTGATCACACAGAACGCTGGGATTTAAGTCTACCCAGGGGTTCCAGTTCAGACCACAACTTAGGAAGGGACTGTCGAGGTCACAGCTGAGTCAGCGCTCTCATTTGGGCCTTCTCAGAGATCCAGCTGACCCTGAGTGGGGACTCAAGGTGCAGCTCTAGCTGCTGGCATTGCCTCAGCCACTGTTGACCCTGTGCCAGCCCAGCTTCTGCCAGATCCTGCTTCAATAGGCAGAGCTTCATTTTTCTATCCGTGGACTTGGTCAGGGCTGGATGGTGCTGCTCACAGTCCAACCCACACAGTAAGGGAGAACTGGGAGCTCCTCGGAGGCACAAGGGTTTGATGGGCAGAAAGGGAAGGAGGTGGCTCGGAGGGGCTCTTGATGCATCCCTGGCAGCTGAAAGCACTGTCTCTGCAGAACTGCCAGCAGGAGATCCCCAAGGAAAAGGAGAATGGCATCGTCTACTCGGTCTACCCCAAGAAAGGGACCAGGAAGGGCTGGCAAAGGTTCTGGGTGAGTGCGGCTAGAGGGGAGCGGCATTCCCATCCAGGGACCCGAGATGACCAGAGGGGGCCCAGGGCCCAGATACCACCCTGTAGACTTCAAGTTCCTCTCAGGACTTTCCCTCTCGAGGGTCCCCAGTTCCCTCCCAAAGGAATCAACCTTACCCCCACAACACTGCCTCCCCTGCCCTGGCCAGCTACAAGTCACTCTTCCCGTACTTGTAGGAACATGAGAGAAGAGCTTTTTATACCGTCTTCACTTCACATAAGCCAATGCATCTTTTGCATGTTGCTGCCGTTTTAGTGCTTAACTTTCAACCCCAGAGCCCCAGGCAGCAGTCGGCTGGACTGTCCTTCCACACCTTCTCCCAGCTTCACACATCATCACACTTAGCAGGCTTCTTTTACCCTAAAGTGTGGGGCTCAGGCTATGACACACCTTTTTCTACAATCTGCAATCTCGGGGAATACATCACGTGACCCTTCATTCAGGTCAGGGGCTGTACCCTGACTCGATGCAGAATGTTCCAGAAGGGAGGCCTATCCCCACAGTGACTGAGCCTCTCGCTGCTGCTGTCCCTGGACTGATTCCTTCTGCTGCCCTTTCAGCAGGGCTGCAGAAACGCTTACATGTGTCCTCATACCCTGACCCACCCAGGACACACTCCCAGGAGTGGCATGCTGGGCAGAAGGATGTGCACATTTCAAGTTAGGGTCACTAGAGCCAGACTCCTTCCCAAAACAGCTGCCGCGGTCCAATGGCCCAGCAATTTGTGATGCTGGCTGAGTCTCTGCATTAAGCCCGTTCCAGGTATTATGGTTCCTTTCCATTTTGCCAGTCTGCTGTCAGGGTGGCCAACAGAACTGCAGGGTGGCTCTAAGGCACCTGTTGGCCCTGAGAAGCTGAGCCACCTCTCAGGCCTTTACCAACCATTCACATTTGTCCTCCCTGAGCCATCTGGTCAGGTCCTCAGCTCTCTAGGGGTCTTTCTCCCACCCCAGGATCTCCAGGCTCTCACACTTGGCTGGATCTGAGTTTTCCATAGCTTCAGGTTCTCAAAACCCACTTTCACGTACAGAAAGAAAAATCTGTGTCTTGCTTAACTCATGGGTGAGTCTGCTCTGTGCACTGTCTTCAGCTGGGAGGAAGTGAGCTTGAACCATACCTTCCTCTCAGAGTCAGGAGCGGAAGAGGCCTCACATAGCACAGAGGGAACATCATGGAGCCCTAGTGTCAGACAGTTCTGGGCTCGGATCAGGTGACTTCAAGCAGACAATGGATATCACCAAGCCTCTCTTTTATCATTCCTGAAATGCGGAGTTTTGTGAGGACTCACTGGGATACAGCTTTTTCTCCAGGGAGATACCATGGTTACTTCGTTAACAAAATCACTTCAGGCTCCTAATGTTTGTAATCATCCCCCAACTCCAATCCTGCTTCGAAACCTGAGACCTGTTTGCTGCTCAAGGCACTGGTGTCCCACCTCCTGACACAGATCACTGAGGGAGAGGGAGTACCTGGTCTGAGCTCTGAGCCCACAACCCTCCTGGTGGTTCATGGGGCTCCCTCTGACAATATGTCCCTCCTCTGTCCCATTCCAGTGTGTCCCCGGTTCTGACGAGGACCTGGATGAGGCCTGGCTGATGAAAACCTTCAAGGCAGGCTCACTGGAGAAGCTGGTGGAGCTCCTGGTGCCTGCCTACCTAAAGGGTGACTTCTCCTACATTGAAATCTTTCTGGGAGCCTACAGAACCTACGTCACCACCCAACAGGTCCTAGAACATCTGCTCCAAAGGTGAGCCCTCCACAGCCCAATGGGGACTCTACCCCCTACCAGCTGTGACTCTGGAGAATGTCACTTCACCACTCAGAGCCTTAGTTTTCTCCTCTGAGTAGGGTGCTAAAGGTCCAATCAGCTAGAATTACTGTCAGGACCACATGAGACAAGCCACAGGAAGTGTGTACCCGGAGCCCAGCTCTAAGGTGAAGGGTGCTTGAGGGGCTGGGATGTTCACATTTATTATTTTCCTCTCTCCCGTGAAGAAGCTGTCTACGTGACCCCTCACTGACTACATACCCTTGAGCAAACCTACTTAACATTTGTAAAGAGGAGGTGCAGATTCAATTTAGTGGGTCCTTTTTTCTCCTTGGTACAACCAGAACAGGGATCCCTGGAGGCTGGTAGAGGGGCCCCAGGACTCTTAGATACCTGGGAAGGTGCTGGTTGGGTTCACTCATTCACCAATCATCCATGAAGCCCCTACTGTTGCAGACACTGTTCTAGGTATTTAGCATTGTTCAGTGAACAAAGCAGATAGGAAGCCCTGCCCTCCTAGGATTCTGTTCCAGTCTGAGAGTCAGACAGGAACACTAGACATCTTAAGCAGAGTAGTGTCCACAGTGCATTAGATGTGACACCCTCACACCACCTCTAGGTATGGATGTAACCATCCCTATTCTGCTGAGTACGGTGAACCCCAGGAGCAGCTGAAAGGGTGAGTGGACTTTGTGTGGAGAAGGAGGGCCTCCTATCTCTACAGAACGGTGGAGGTTTTAGGAGTCGTGTGTCTGGATTGGGGTTGGCAGACCCTGGCCCCACACATCTAGATTCCACTAGAGGGATGAGTTTAGGGGCACCCCTGCAGGATGTACGCAGTCATACAGAGATGGGAGTGGATCCTGGGTGTCATGGGCAGCAGAGGGGAGGCTGGGGGCTCAGAGAGGCCCCTGAGAGAATTCATCCTCCCACAATTCCCTCATATCACTGCTTCCTCCCTTGTCTATTTGGTGCCTAAAACAGGAGGTGTGGGGGGGCAGGATTGGAGGAAACTGCTCCTAAATCCCAATCCCCAGTTGTGGGTGCTCAGCTGCATGTGGGGCCCCTGTCCCAGGGGAGAACAGTGTCCGTGGGAGAAGAGATGCTCACACACATGCAGAGAACCAGGCAGCACGCTGGTGCACATGCTTCAGAGGAGGGGCCCTATGGCCTGGGCATCTGGGTCAGGAGATGGACTCTGTGTGTCGCCCAGCATCAGATAATCCTGGAGCACTACTGTGTGCCAGGCTGTGAGGTGAACCTGCAGACACGCATCTCCGTGCCCTTAGAGGGTTACTGTCCAGTGGGGAGAGGGCCAGGGAACAGAAAGGGATGTAATTCAGACTCCCTAGAAGGGAGAATTGGTTAGACCATTGATGGGGAGCTCCTTGGGACAAGCCTCTGTGCTAGCCTCCTGTCAGTGACCAGGCCTGCCACTGTCAGGGCAGTCAGAGGGCGTGTGCAGGGCAATGCTGACCTTTGGAAAGTCAGGGGCAGACAGAGGGACTGGACCCTTGCAGGGGTGTCCTGGGAGGGCAGTATGGTGGGAAAAGCCAGACCTCTGACCCTGCTCTTCACCACCCATCCCTAGCGCCATCTCTTTTATCCTGGGCACATGGCTGAAGGAATACTCGGAGGATTTCAATCAGCCCCCGGACTTCCCCTGCCTAAAGCTTGTGGTGGAGTATGTACACGTGAACATGCCAGGCTCACATCTGGAGCATGATACCCAACTTCTCTTGGCACAGCTGGATCAAATGGAGGTCACTGAGGCAGAGCCAGAGGGTGAGGAAGACTGGGCATGACTGCATGTGAGCTTCTGAGGGGCACGGGGGAAGACCCCCAGAGGCTGGGGTTGAGCCAGAGTTCAGAGTAACTTCAGAACCTCCTCTGGGGGACTACAGTCTGGGAAGACTTTCTGGGGTGGAAATCTTAGGAACGGGCTTCTCTTCGTGGCAGTGGGTTGTTTCCCATCACTGGGAAAGCATGAGGAAAGGCAGTCATGTTGGTGAACCTTTCTCCTCTTGCAGCTCTAGAGCCGGGGCCAGCGCCAACTGCAAAAGGAGCTCAAGAGCTAACTTTGCCCCAAGAACTGGCTCCTGGACTATCTCCTGGGGTACATTCTGCTCCTGTAGCAGCACCAGAGCTCCATGGCACACCACCTATCATGTCATCAGCTCCAGCACTGGCACCAGATAGAGAGCTGGCTGAACGGGTAGATCCCTCTCCTGGGCCAACTCCAGAACTGGCTCCCAAACCACTGGCTGATGTCAATCCTGCTCCTGTTCCTGTTCCAACACTGGAGTCTGAAGGAGCCCAGGTCTTCCCCCAGCTCCACCACCAGCATCAGATGGAGATTCAGATGAAGAGGTGGATTCCCATCCGGAGCCACCTCCAGAACGGGATCCTGGACCGCCAGCTGACATCGATCCTGCTCCTGCTCCAAGACAGGAGGTCAACAGAGCACCAGCTATTCCGTCACGAGCTTCAGCTCTGGCAGCAGATGGGTAACCCGCTGGAGGTTCACATTCTTAAGCGGGGCCACCGCCTTAGCCGGATCCTGGACCACCTGGTGATGTCCATCCTGATCCTGTACCGACACCGAAGCTCAATAGAGCACCACCCATCCCATCAACAGATGGAGAGCCCTCAAGAGAGCTGGGTTTTTACCCTGGGCAACTTCCAGAACAGACTCAAGGACCACTTCCTGAGTCAGATCCTGCTCTTGCAGCAACATTGGAGCTGGGTACAACAACAGGTCCAACATCACCAAGTTGAGCACTGCCACCTGACAGACAGCCTGCTGAAAGACTGGATTATCTCCCTGGGCCAAGACCATAATGAGCTCCTGGACCGCCTGCTGAGGTCCATCACAAGCCTGGACTAACACTGGAGCTCCAAAGATCACCATCACCAACTCCAAAACTGGTACCAAATGGAGAGTCAGCTGGAAGATCAGACTCTTATTCTGGCTCGTGGACCACTGGCTGATGTCAATCCTGCTCCTGTACCTGCAGCAACACCAGAGCTCACTGTACCCCAAAGCCCTCCATCTTGATCTCTGGCCGGGCACCAGGAGAAGAGCCTGCTGGAGGGCCCGATTCCCATCCTGGGCCACCTACAGAAATGGTTCCTCAGCCAACTGCTCCGGCACCAACACTGGAAGTCCTCAGAGCACCAGCTCTTTCATCACCAGGTCCAGTAGTGGCACTAGACAAAGAGTCAGCTGGAGGGGTGGATTTCCATCCTGGGCCACCTACAACTGGCTCACGGACAAATAGCTGATATCAATCCCGATCCTACTCCAACACTGGAGCCCCATAGGCTATTAGGTTCTCCACCTCTAGCTCTGCCTCAGGCACCAGAGGCTGAGCCAGTTGCCATACCTCAACAGGAGCTCCTCATTCATGGCCAGGAAACATTAGCCTCAGAACCAGACATTTTCTTCTTCTCACCTCGGTAGGTATTTTTTTGCTTTTGTTGTAATATTTTTCCAGCTCAATTTATGCTTTAGAGTTTATACAATATTAACTGGTAGAATTCTCATTAAATAAAGTTTTGTTTAAATAGCTTGAAAGTGTGTAATAGAGTGGCTTTACCTACTTTCACAATCCTATTCAACCATCACAAGTATCTACTCTAGAACACTTTCATCACCACTGTGATGGTTAGCGTTATGTGTCAACTTGGGGAGGCCATGATGCTCAGGGATTTGGCAAAAATTATGTAATCCTCCTCCATTTTGTGATCTGATGTGAGCAGCCAATCAGTTGGAAGAGAAGTTTCCTTGGGGATGTGGCCTGAAAATTAATATATCTTTGGGGGTGTGCAACCATTAACCTAGCCAATGCTTTTTTCTCTATCCATGTTTTAAAAGACCACTAGAAACAAGTCTTCCTTCAGCTGGTAAGGCCAGCAATACTCCTTCACTATTTTATCTCAGGGATACATCAACTCTCAAGTTCCACAGGGAACTTGATCGCTTTTCCCTTCCAAAAGACGTCACACTGGTCCATTACATTAATGGCATTATGCTGACTGAACCTAGTTAAGAAAGAAGTATCAATACTCTAGACTTGTTGGTAAGATCTTTGCATGCTAGAGGGTGCAAAATTATTCTGACAAAAATCTAGGTGCTTACATCTCAGTGAAATTTCTAGAGCTTCAGTGGTGTGGGGCATGTTGAGATATTCCTTCTAAAGTTAAGGATAAGTTGATGTATCTGGCCCTTCCTACAACTAAAAAGGAGCCACAACACTTGTTGGGCCCCTTTGGATTTTGGAGGTATCATACCCCTCATTTGGGTATGCTACTCCAGCCTATTTATCAATTGACTTGAAAAGCTGCTAGTATTGAGCAGTGCCCACAAGAGAAAGCTTTGCAACGGGTTCAGGCTGGTGTCCAAGCTGCTCTGCCAATTGGGCCATATGATCTGGCAGAGCCAATGATTCTGGAAGTGTCAGTGGCAGATAGAGATGCTGTTTGGAGTCTTTGGCAGGCTGCTATTGGTGAATCACAGGGCAGATCATTAGGATTTTAGAGCAAAGCCCTGCCATCCTCTGCATTTAACTACTCTTAGACAAAGAGCTTTTGGCTTGTTACGGGGCCTTAGTAGAGACTGAACACTTAACCATGGGACTCCAAGTCACCATGTGCCTGAGCTGCCCATCATGAACTGGGTGTTGTCTTATTACAGAGCCATAAAGCCGGATGTGCTCAGCGGCACTCCATCATTAAACGGAAGTGGTATACAGGATATCGGGCCTGAGCAGGACCTGAAGGCCCAAGTCGCATGAGGAAATGGCCCAAATGCCCATGGTCTCCACTCCTGTTACATTATCTGCCCTTTCCTAGTCTTCATCTATGGCCTCATGATCAGTTGACTGAGGAAGAGAAAACTGGTGTCTGGTTTGCAGATGTTTCTCTGCATGATATGCAGGCACCATTTGAAAGAGATGACCTCGTGTCTGTCTGGCACACCACCCTGCCCAGTAAAAGCATTAGCCCCTCCACTTCCATCTCATGAGATTAGCCCTAGCCCAGCTGCCTCTAAAGAGTCCTTGCCTGAGTCATTGCCCGGGGCATCATCTGAGGCAGATGCTTTACAACGCAATGCTGAATGTTCTCAAAACAATTCCACACTACTGATTCTGGCTTCTAGACCTATAACTAGACTTAAGTCCCAGTGAGCCCCAAAAGGTAACTCCAACAGAACTGCTTGACTTTTCTAATATGTACAAACAGGAACCTGGGGAATAGGTGTGGGAATGGTTATTAAGGGTGTAGGATAATGCTGCAAGGAACATAAAGATGGATCAGTCTGAGTTTATTGATATAGGTCCACTAACCACACATTCTTCATTCAATGTTTTAGCTCGAGAAGTTAGGGAAAGATCTAATAGTTCCTTTTGTTGGGTTGCTGAAGCATGCATTACCCAGTGGCCTACACTAAATCAAGTTGAAGTCCCAGACCTGCCTTGGTATACTGTAGAAGAAGGTATTCAAAGACTTAGGAAAACTGGCATGCTAAGGTGGATTTATCAGGTTAAACCCACAGACCCACACATGGAATGCCCAGAGAACACACTTTTACCACAACTGTGAGGAACAAATTTATGAAGGGAAATCCAGCATCCTTGAAGACTGCTGTGATTCCTATTTTATGGAAATCAGATTTGACAGTGAGAACTGCCCTAACTGAATTAAGACAGCTACATTCAATGGGGCTGATCGGACGCTGTGATAGCAGGGGCCAAGTGGTGACACTCAATCGAGAAGGACAAGGTGGGCATGGTAACAGTAATGGACAGCAGAGTCACAGCAGTAATCAGAATAGTCTGACTCATATGGACTTATGACTCCTTAGTCATGGTGTTCCTAGGAGTGAAATAGATAGGAAATCTACTATTTACTTGATCTGTACAAGCAGATGAATTCTAGGTCAGGTGAAGAGCAGTCTAACTCGAATCGCGCTCAGTCAACTCCCATACCTGAGAGAGTTTAAAGACCCACAACCCCTTGAATGAAGGGAAGGCCAGGTCCCCATGACAAAGGGCTCAAATACACTGCCAAAAATTTATATTGCTATTCTCTCTCCTAGCCTTCCTCAAAGGGATGTATGACCTTTTATGAGAGTGACTTTTCATTGGAGAAAAGAAAATAATCAGACTTTTTGGGGATTACTGGATACTAGCTCTGAACTGACACTAATTCCAGGAGACCCAAAATGGAACTGTAGCCCACCACTCAGGGTGGGGACATATATAGGTTGAGTTATGAATAGAGTCTTGGCTCATGTTTCTTTCACGGTAGGTCCAGTGGGTCCCAGAATCCCCCTGTAGTGATTTTCCCAGTTCCAGAACGCATTATTGGAATAGACATACTCAACAACCTGCAGAAGCCCCACACTGAATCCCCAACAAATGGAGAAAGGGCTATTTTGGTAAGAAAAGCCAAGTGGAAGCCATTACATCTCCCCTTACCCAGGAAAATAGGAAACCAAAAGCAATACTGCATTCCCCGAGGAATTGCAGACATTACTACCACCATCAAGGACTTGAAGGATGCAGGGGTGATGATTCTCACCACATCCCCCGTTCAACTTGCCTATTTGGCCCGTGCAGAAAACAGATGGATCTTGGAGGATGACAGTAGATTATCAAAAACCTAGCCAGGTTGTGACTCCAATTGCAGATGCTGTTCCAGATGTGGTTTCATAGCTTGAGCAAATTAATACATGTCCTGGTAACTCGTGTGCAGCTATTGAGTGGGCTAATGCCTTTTTCTCCATGCCTGTTTGGAAAGACTATCAGAAGTCTGCCTTCAGCTGGCAAGGCCAGCAATACCCCTTCCACTTGCCTGCCTTAGGGCTCCATGAGCTCTCCAGCCCTGTGTCACAATTTGGTCAGCAGGGGCCCTTGATTGCCTTTCCCTTCCATAAGATGTCACACTGGTCCATTACCTTGATAACATTACTCTGGTTGGATGTATTAAGGAAGACGTATCAGTGACTCCGGACTTACTGGTAAAACATTTGCCTGCTAGAGAGTGGTAAATTAATCCCACAAAAATTCAGGCTTCTACCACCTCAGTGAAAATTTTAGGGATCCAGTGGTAAGGGGCATGTGGAGATATTCCTTCTAAAGTGAAGGATAAGTTATTGCATCTGGCTGTTCACACAACTAAAAAGGAGGCACAATGGCTAAGGGCCTCTTTGGATTTGGGAGGCAACATATTTCTCATACTCCAGCCGATTTACCAAGTGACTGGAAAAGCTGCTACTTTCGAATGGGGCCCAGAAAAAGAGAAGGCTCTGCAACAGGTTCAGGCTGCTGTGCAAGCTGCTCTGCCTCTTGGACCGTATGATCCAGCTGATTCAATGGTGCTTGAAGTGTCGGTGGCAGATGGAGATTCTGTATGGAGTCTTTGGCAGGCCCCTATTGGTGAACCACCCCACAGACCCTTAGGATTTTGGAGCAAAGCCCTGGCATCCTCTGAAGATAACTACTCTCCTTTTGAGAAATAGCTTGGCTTGTTACTGGACCTTAGTAGACACTGAACGCTACAAAGACAGCTCATTTTTTCATTACACATTCTGCTTCTGCAGTTTTTCTGCTCCTTTAACATCCTTTTCCTTCCTGTCCTCCTATTTAATGTCAGCTGCTTGTGCCCAGGCACTGCCACCTCAATCTGCACCATTTTGTCATAGAAATATCAACAAGCTACTCCAGTGTCAGCTTCCAAGAGACCTTGAGGAAGTCCCTCTGCCCACATGTACCTCAGCCTCCTCTATGTGTCAGAAGGATGGTGGTCACAACCCTGATTGCTCAAACGTGAAAAGAACTCAGAACTGCAAAACAACAGACACATTTACGTAAGGGATTGTTATTACTATTAGCACCTTCACCTGCCTTTACAGGAAAGTTCTATTTCCTTTTAACCCTTATGGCTCTATGAATGCCTCGATTGAGCCATCTTCTGCCACCTAGCCACAGGAATTATTTTCATCCTTTCACTGATTTATTATCTGTTCTCCATCTTAACCTTTCACTCTGGCCTCTTAGTTTAGCTGTTAAATGACTACCTGAGTTTTCTAGATTCAAGGACCGGGAACCCCAGGGAGGAAAGGTGCAGAGTAAGGGAAACTCAGGGATGCTAGCCAAACCAGAGCTGCAGGCTTTCAGGGCCTTACACCCTGTTCCTCAACAGCATTTCCCCTCGGCTCCTTAGGTCTGCCATGGCTGAGCTCAAAGACTATGTGGGAGCAGTTCAGTAAGCAACTGTCTGCAGAGGGCCCTGCCTGCAAGATAAAATGGACCAGGTCTCTTTAAAATGTGCTTATTGTAGTGAGGGCAAAATAAGTGAGGGATAGGCACTGATATGACAATGGCAATGTCTGAAATGGCAAGTGGACAACCACTGCTCTGAGCTGTTTCTCTCTTCAATTGCTTTCTTACTAATCATCTTTTACCTACTCACCCATTCTTCTGGAGAAGCGGGTAGAATAAAAGTTGAAAGCTATGGAATTAGTCACACAACTCTAGCACATGTTTTAAAAGTGTTGTCATTAGCCTCTTCCAACTCACATCTTCTAAAGAAAGTAAGAGCCCTGCTTTGTTGTCGCTGTTAGGTGCCGTCGAGTCGGTTCCGACTCATAGCGACCCAACGCACAACAGAATGAAACACTGCCCGGTCCTGAGCCATCCTTACAATCGCCGCTATGCTTGAGCTCATTGTTGCAGCCACAGTGTCAATCCACCTCATTAAGTGAGGGTCTTCCTCTTTTCCGCTGACCCTTTACACTGCCAAGGATGATGTCCTTCTCCAGGGACTCATCCCTCCTGACAACACGTCCAAAAAGCCCTGCTAATAGACCGTAAATCCTCTGGGAATTGACACTATGACTTTCAGCTTAATTTTGTAGAATACATTTTCTAGAACACATGTATTTTTCACCAACTGGGATCACAATAGAGGGTCCAGGACACAGTGGGAGAAAAATGGAGAACAAAATTCAAATTCACAAAAAAGACCTGACTTACTGGTCTGACAGAGACTAGAAAAACCCCTGAGACAAGGGTCCCAGAACACTCAGAACTGAAGCTACTCCTGAAGGTCACCTTTCAGCCAGATTAGACAAGCCTATGAAACAAACAGTAACACACATGAAAAATGTGCTCCTTACATCAATTAAGTATATGAGACCAAATGGGCAACACCTGTCCAAAAGCAAAGACGAGAAGACAGGAAGGGACAGAAAAACTGGATGAAAAGGGAATGGGAAACCCAGGGTGGAAAGGGGGAGAGAGCTGACACATTGCGGGGATTGCAACCAGTGTCACAAAACAATTTATGTAGACATTTTTGAATGAAAAACTAATTTGCTTTGTAAACTTTCACCTTAAGCACAATAATAATAAAAGTATTTTATTACATGTATTTTATTTTATTAAAAAATACATACATTTAAAAATTTAGACCCTTAAATTCTCCTCTTGCCTTCCTCCCTCTCCAAATCTCAAGGAGTCTTCCTCTTTCTCTAGACCCCACATCACCCAGAGCTATATTCCTTTCCGGATCATCTCCTTCCTTGGACCTTGAGGTCTCCAGATACCCCCTGACCCCATTCCTAGCAACCCATCTCACATCTCACACTTTCAGCCTTCTTCACTTGCTCTCCCTTAAATGCTGATTTTCAAAGGGACATCACTTGCATGGGACTTCATGCCTTTGTTCTCACCTTTCAAGCCATCTGTTACTTCCTCTGGAACTCACTGCTGGTACAAAGCAGTAGAAATCTTATTTCCCACAGGAACAAAACACAGGGCGAACTAAATGGTCTCCCCTCTTTCCTATCACCTTACAAAAATGAGGTGCAAGGGAGGGAATATTATGACCTAGGAGGAAGGAAAACCCTTGGGCTGTGCTAGATCTGAGAAGTGATGATGACGGGAGGGATGACATCAGAAAGACTCCATGAGGACTAGGATTACTATTCAGTAAAACTCCATCAATTTGCTGGTAATCACAGCAAAATTGCAAAAAATCACTGGTGAGGAAAGACATGCAAAAAAATAACAATGAGATTTCACATCATGCATCTTAACCTAGCAAAAATTAGAGAACTGGAGAATGCCAATTGTGAGTGAGGATTTAGGGAAACAGGCCCTCCAAGAACTATTGGTGGACGGTGGTCCTTCTGGAGTGCAATCAATACCACCTAGTCAGATTAGGTACAGACAGTCCCCAGGGTATGAACATCCAATTTACGGACAACTCACAATTAAGAACGGACTGCCATAAAGCCTATTATGATAAAAAATTGAGTTAGGTACAACGGTTCATAATAATGAATATAAGCGCTACCTTGTGATGCTCATGAAAACACTGTGCGGTTTGGGAGTGTTTCTTAATTGTTTTATGTGCATGTTCTTGTTGTTGTGTGCCGGGGAATGGGTTCCGACTCACAGCGACCCTACAGGACACAGCAGAACTGCCCCATAGCAGCTGGGAAGGAAAAATGGGGACACTATGGGCCTTAATATGTGGTATAAACAGAATACAAACTATAAAAATGCACAAACACCAGAAGATAAATTAGATAACTGGAGGCTCCCAAAAATTAAACACTTATGCTCATCAACAGACTGTACCAAAAGTGTAAAACAAGAACCTATAGATCAGGAAAAAAATTTTGGCCTGTGACATATCCCACAAGGGTCTAATCTATAAAATCTATAAAATACTTCAACACCTCAGCAACAAAAAGACAAATAACCCAATTAAAAAATCAGCAAAGGATATGAACAGATACTTCACCAAAGAAAACATTCGGGCAGCTAACAGACACATGAGGAAATGCTGGCAGTTATTGGCTATTAGAGAAATGCAAATCAAAACTACAGTGAAATACCATCTCACCCCAGCATTACTGGCACCAATCAAAAAAACAGAAAATAACAAATGTTGGAGAGATTGCGAAGAGGTTGGCACTCTTATGCACTACTGGTGTAGGAATGTAAAATGGTACAACAACTATAGAAAACGATATGATACCTCCTTAAAAAGCTAGGAATACAAATACCATATGATTCAGCAATCCCACTCTTGGGAATATATCCTAGAGAATAAGAGCCATCACATGAATAGACATAGGCACACCCATGTTCACTGAAGCATTATTCACAATAGCAAAAAGATGGTACAATCTAAGTGCCACAACAGAAAAATGGGTAAACAAGTTATGCGACATACACACAATGGAATACTATGCAATAATAAAGAACAATGAGGAATCCACAAAACACCTAATAACATGGATGAATCTGGACAGCATTATGCTGAGTGAAATAAGTCAATCACAAAAGGACAAACAATGTACAAGACCACTATTACAAAAACTCAAGAAAAGGTTTACACACAGAAAAAACAATCTTACAAGAAGGGGAGGGGTGGGGAAGGGATATCACTAACTAGATAGTAGACAAGTGTTAACTTTAGTTAAGGGAAAGATGACACACAATACAGGGACCTCAGAACACCTCGACAAAGGCAGAGTCATAAAAGTTTCCTAGACACATCCAAACACTTGAGGGACCATGTTACTGGGGCTGAGAGCTGGGTACCATGATCTCAGGGAATATCATGGTTGATTGGCATAACACAGCTCATAAAGAAAATGTTCTACGTGCTACTTTTGTGAGTAGCATCTGGGATCTTAAAAGCTTATGAATATCTATTGGTCCCATCCCATTCAGAGCAAAGGAAAAGAAAAAAAAAAAAAGACAAAAGGAAAATATTGGTCCAAAGGGCTAAAAGACCACATGAACCACAGCCTCCACCAGCCTAAGCCCTGAAGAACTAGATAGTGCCTGGCTACCACCACTGACCACTCTGACAGGGATCACAATAGAGGGTACTGGACAGGGTGGGAAAAAAATGTAAAACAGAATACAAATTCACAGAAAAAGACTAGATTTACTGGTCTGACAGAGACTGAAGGAACCCCTGAAACTATGGCCCCCAGACATCCTGCTAACTCAGAATTGAAGCCACTCCCGAAGTCTACCTCTCAAACAAAGATTAGACAGGTGTATAAAACACATAACAACACACATGAGAAATGTGCTTCTTAGTTCAATCAAGTCTATGACATCAATGGGCAACACTTGACTAAACAGCAAAGACAAGAAGGCAGGATGGGACAGGAAAAATGGACAAATGGGTGCAGGGAATCTGGGGTGGAGAAGGGGAGAGTGCTGACACATTGTGCGGATTACAATCACTGTCACAAAATAATTTGTGTACAAATTTTTGAATGAGGAACTAATTTGCGCTGCAAACTTTCACCTAAAGCAAAATAAATTTTTTTTTAATTAAAATATAAATTATCCTGCAACTCCGCAATTCTACTCTTAAGTATCTATCCTAGAGAAATTAAAAGTATATACACACAAGGACTTGTTTATGATAATGTACACAGCAGCATTATTCATAAGGGTCAAAAAGTAGAACCAATCCAAACATGCATCAAATGGTGAACAGATGAACACAATCTACACAATGGACTACTATTCAGCAATTAAAAGGAATGAAATACTGATGCATGTGGGAACACGGACAAACCTTGGAAACATTATACTTTGTGAAAGAAGCCCGATGTGAAAGACTACATGTCGTATGATTCCATTTATAGAAACATCCAGAAAAGGCAAATCTCTAACGAGAAAAAGCAGAGTAGTGGTTGCTTGAGGGTGGAGAATTGACTGCAAAGGGCAGGATGGATTTTTCTAGGGTAACTGAAATGTTCTAAAACTGGACTGTGGTCATGTTTGCACAATTCTCTCAATTTACTAAAAATCATCCAGCTGCATGCTCAAGCCAGTGAATTTTGTCATCTGTAAATTATACATCAATAAAGCTATGTGTGAAAAAATTCAATGTCATAAAATACAAAGAGGCCATGGAACTGCTCCAGAGTAAAAGAAACTAAAGACATGACAATTCATGGAATAAGTGATCCTAGACTGGATCCTGTACTGGAGGAAAAGAAAAATGCTAGAAAGGGCATTGTTGGGTTAAGTGACAAAACTGACCTATGGCCAGCATGTAAAATAGATAAAAGTACCGCAGCAAAGTGAAATTCAACTAGGTGGGTAATAGTATCAGGGCTCCATCAGAGAATGTCCTTATTCATAGGAAATACACACTTAAGTGTTTAGAAGAAACATGAGGTATGCAACTTGCTTCCAAATGGTCCCAGAAAAAAAAAAGTGTCTACACACACACACACACACACACACACACACACACACACAAAGAGAGAGAGAGAGAGGAGGGCAGCCACAAAAAGAGGGAAAATGTTAACAATAAATGAATCTGGCTAAAGGGTATACGGGTCCACTCTGTATTACACGGCAACTTTTCGGAAAGTTTGAAATTATTTCCAAATTAAAAAAGAACTTCTACTGAACAGCTTTTGCGCACCAGGTACTGTGTGAGGTGCTGGTTACACGGAGAGAGGATGAACAAGAATTCCTGAGCTCGGCCTTCAGGGGGCTCAGCCTGCGATAGTCAGCTGTCTAGTGGTCCACCTCTTCAGTGTGAGCTCCCTGAGGGCGGGAAGTGTGGAAGTTTAAAGAAGAGGGAGTTGGGGAGGGGGGCAGAACATTCAGAGTTGCTACAGTAGCCTGGCATCCCTGTGCGCATCTCCAGTTCAGAAGACAATTCCTTTCTAATGACAAATGGCTGTTAAGTGAACAAGCAGCAGAGAGAGTATTCATTGCATAGCATTTATTGTACACTGATCAACAAAATGCTTTTTCTTTAGGTCACTTACCAGGACAGGGACATTGCTTTGTTATCAAGAATGAATCGTTGTAATGAAATGCTATAATGAGACTGAAATCATACTCTCTTCATAATAAACTGTCTTCTTCTTCATAATAAACATTCTTCAGGGTTTATCATCTGCTTTTCCTTTGTATCTGCATGTACAGCACTTCCTCATAGGTGGCACAGAGTAGTCAGCTTTTTCAGTGGCGAGTTCACCTTTAGATTTCCTCCACTTCTACAGCTCATTAACCACAAGCTGAGGGGACAGAGGGAGCAGTAGGAGCAGGTGACCCGCGGCCCTGCAACTGAGCAGGCTGCACCGCTAGTCATTTATTTATTTATTTATTTAAATTTTTATTAAGCTTCAAGTGAACATTTACCATTCCAATCAGTCTGTCACATGTAGGTTTACATACATCTTACTCCCTTCTCCCACTTGCTCTCCCCCTATTGAGTCAGCCCTTACAGTCTCTCGTTTCGTGCCAATTTTACCTTCTTCCCTCTCTCTCTATCTTCCCATCCCCCCTCCAGTCAAGAGTTGCCAACACACTCTCCCGTGTCCACCTGATTTAATTAGCTCACTCTTCATCAGTATCTCTCTCCCCCCCACTGACCAGTCCTTTTCATGCCTGATGATTTGTCTTCGGGGATGGTTCCTGGCCTGTGCCATCAGAAGTTCTGGGGAGCATTGTCTCTGGGATTCCTCTAGTTGCAATCATACCATTAGGTGTGGTCTTTTAATGAGAATTTGGGGTCTGCATCCCATTGGTCTCCCGCTCCCTCAGGAGTTGTCTGTTGTGTTCCCTGACAGGGCAGACATCGATTGTGGCCGGGCACCAACTTGTTCTTCTGGTCTCAGGATATTGTAGGTCTCTGGTTCAAGTGGCCCTTTCTGTCTCTTGGGTTCTTAGTTGTCGTGTGACCTTGGTGTTCTTCCTTTGTCCTTGCTCCCGGTGGGTTGAGACCAATTAATGTATTTTAGATGGCTGCTTGTTGGCATTTAGGACCCCAGGTGCCACAATTCAAAGTGGGATGCAGAGTGTTTTCATAATAGAATTGTTTTGCCCATTGATTTAGAAGTCCTCTCAAACCAAGTTCCCCAGACCCCAGCCCCTGCTTCGCTATCCTTTGAAGCTTTCATTTTATCTCGGAAACCTCTTTACTTTTAATCCTGTCCAATTAGGCTGACCTTCCTTGTTTTGAGTGTTGTCTTTCCCTTCACCCAAAGCACTTCCCATCTACAGATTGATCAATAAAAAGCCCTCTCCCTCCCTCTCTCCCTCCCTCCCCCCTTTGTAACCACAAAAGTATGTGTTCTTTTCCGTTTTTTCTATTTCTCAAGATCTTATAATAGTGGTCTTATACAATATTTGTCCTTTTGCAACTGACTCATTTCGCTCAGCATAATGCCTTCCAGATTCCTCCATGTTATGAAATGTTTCAGAGATTCGTCACTGTTCTTTATCGATGCGTAGTATTCCATTGTGTGAATATACCACAATTTATTTACCCATTCGTCCGTTGATGGACATCTTGGTTGCTTCCAGCTTTTTGCTATTGTAAACAGAGCTGCAATAAACATGGGTGTGCATATATCTGTTTGTGTGAAGGGTCTTGTATTTTTAGGGTATATTCCGAGGAGTGGGATTTCTGGGTTGTATGGTAGTTCTATTTCTAACTGTTTAAGATAACGCCAGATGGATTTCCAAAGTGGTTGTACCATTTTACAATCCCACCAGCAGTGTATGAGAGTTCCAGTCTCTCCGCAGCCTCTCCAACATTTATTATTTTGTGTTTTTTGAATTAATGCCAGTCTAGTTGGTGTCAGATGGAATCTCATCGTAGTTTTAATTTGTATTTCTCTAATGACTAATGATCGAGAGCATTTTCTCATGTATCTGTTGGCTGCCTGAATATCTTCCTTAGTGAAATGTGTGTTCATATCCTTTGCCCACTTCTTGATTGGGTTGTTTGTCTTTTTGTGGTTGAGTTTTGACAGAATCATGTAGATTTTAGAGATCAGGCGCTGGTCTGAGATGTCATAGCTGAATATTCTTTCCCAGTCTGTAGGTGGTCTTTTTACTCTTTTGGTGAAGTCTTTAGATGAGCATAGGTGTTTGATTTTTAGGAGCTCCCAGTTATCGGGTTTCTCTTCATCATTTTTGGTAATGGTTTGTATTCTGTTTATGCCCTGTATTAGGGCTCCTAGGGTAGATCCTATTTTTTCTTCCAAGATTTTTATCGTTTTAGTCTTTATGTTTAGGTCTTTGATCCACTTGGAGTTAGTTTTTGTGCATGGTGTGAGGTATGGGTCCTGTTTCATTCTTTTGCAAATGGATATCCAGGTATGCCAGCACCATTTGTTAAAAAGACTATTATTTCCCCAATTGACTGACACTGGTCCTTTGTCAAATATCAGCTGCTCATACGTGGATGGATTTATATCTGGATTCTCAATTCTGTTCCATTGGTCTATGTGCCTGTTGTTGTACCAGTACCAGGCTGTTTTGAATACTGTAGCTATATAATAGGTTCTGAAATCAGGTAGGGTGAGGCCTCCCACTTTCTTCTTCTTTTTCAGTAATGTTTTGCTTATCCGGGGGTTCTTTCCTTTCCATATGAAATTAGTGATTTGTTTCTCTATTCCCTTAAAGTATGACATTGGTATTTGGATTGGAAGTGCGTTGTATGTATAAATGGCTTTTGGTAGAATAGACATTTTTACTATGTTGAGTCTTCCTATCCATGAGCAGGGTATGTTTTTCCATTTAAGCGTGTCCTTTTGAATTTCTTGTAGCAGAGTTTTATAGTTTTCTTTGTATAGGTCTTTTACATCCTTGGTAAGATTTATTCCTAAGTATTTTATCTTCTTGGGGGCTACTGTGAATGGTATTGATTTGGTTATTTCCTCTTCGGTGTTCTTTTTGTTGATGTAGAGGAATCCAAGTGATTTTTGTATGTTTATTTTATATCCTGAGACTCTTCCAAACTCTTCTATTAGTTTCAGTAGTTTTCTGGAGGATTTCTTAGGGTTTTCCATGTATACGATCATGTCATCTGCAAATAGTGATAGCTTTACTTCCTCCTTACCAATCTGGATACCCTTTATTTCTTTGTCTAGCCTAATTGCCCTGGCTAGGACTTCAAGTACGATGTTGAATAAGAGCAGTGATAAAGGGCATCCTTGTCTGGTTCCCGTTCTCAAGGGAAATGCTTTCAGGTTCTCTCCATTTAGAGTGATATTGGCCGTTGGCTTTGCATATATGCCCTTTATTATGTTGAGGAATTTTCCTTCAATTCGTATTTTGGTGAGAGTTTTTATCATAAATGGGTGTTGAACTTTGTCAAATGCCTTTTCTGCATCAATTGATAAGATCATGTGGTTTTTGTCTTTTGTTTTATTTATGTGATGGATTACATTAATGGTTTTTCTGATATTAAACCAGCCTTGCATACCTGGTATAAATCCCACTTGATCAGGGTGAATTATTTTTTTGATGTGTTGTTGGATTCTATTGGCTAGAATTTTATTAAGGATTTTTGCATCTATGTTCATGAGGGATATAGGTCTAAAATTTTCTTTTTTTGTAATGTCTTTACCTGGTTTTGGTATCAGGGAGATGGTAGCTTCATAGAATGAGTTGGGTAGTATTCCGTCATTTTCTATACTTTGAAATACCTTCAATAGTAATGGTGTTAAGTCTTCTCTGAAGGTTTGGTAGAACTCTGCAGTGAAGCCATCTGGGCCAGGACTTTTTTTTGTTGGGAGTTTTTTGATTACCGTTTCAATCTCTTTTTTTGTTATGGGTCTATTTAGTTGTTCTACTTCTGAATGTGTTAGTTTAGGTAAGTAGTGTTGTTCCAAGAATTTATCCATTTCTTCTAGGTTTTCAAATTTGTTAGAGTACAATTTTATGTAGTAATCTGATATGATTCTTTTGATTTCATTTGGTTCTGTTGTGATGTGGTCCTTCTCGTTTCTTATTCGGGTTATTTGTTTCCTTTCCTGTTTTTCTTTAGTCAGTCTAGCCAATGGTTTATCAATTTTGTTAATTTTTTCAAAGAACCAGCTTTTGGCTTTGTTAATTCTTTCAATTGTTTTTCTGTTCTCTAATTCATTTAGTTCAGCTCTAATTTTTATTATTTGTTTTCTTCGGGTGCCTGATGGATTCTTTTGTTGCTCACTTTCTATTTGCTCAAGTTGTCGGGACAGTTCTCTGATTTTGGCTCTTTCTTCTTTTTGTATGTGTGCATTTATCGATATAAATTGGCCTCTGAGCACTGCTTTTGCTGTGTCCCAGAGGTTTTGATAGGAAGTATTTTCATTCTCGTTGCTTTCTAAGAATTTCCTTATTCCCTCCTTGATGTCTTCTATAACCCAGTCTTTTTTCAGGAGGGTATTGTTCATTTTCCAAGTATTTGATTTCTTTTCCCTAGTTTTTCTGTTATTGATTTCTAGCTTCATTGCCTTGTGGTCTGAGAAGATGCTTTGTAATATTTCGATGTTTTGGATTCTGCAAAGATTTGTTTTATGCCCTAATATGTGGTCTATTCTAGAGAATGTTCCATGTGCGCTAGAAAAAAAAGTATATTTTGCAGCAGTTGGATGGAGAGTTCTGTATAAGTCAATGAGGTCAAGTTGGTTGATTGTTGTAAGTAGGTCTTCCGTGTCTCTATTGAGCTTCTTACTGGATGTCCTGTCCTTCTCCGAAAGTGGTGTGTTGAAGTCTCCTACTATATATGTGGAGGTGTCTATCTCACTTTTCAATTCTGTTAAAATTTGATTTATGTATCTTGCAGCCCTGTCATTAGGTGCGTAAATATTTAATATGGTTATGTCTTCCTGATCAATTGTCCCTTTTATCATTATATAGTGTCCTTCTTTATCCTTTGTGGCGGATTTAAGTCTAAAGTCCATTTTGTCAGAAATTAATATTGCTACTCCTCTTCTTTTTTGCTTATTGTTTGCTTGATATATTTTTTTCCATCCTTTGAGTTTTAGTTTGTTTGTGTCTCTAAGTCTAAGGTGTGTCTCTTGTAGGCAGCATATAGATGGATCGTGTTTTTTTATCCAGTCCGTGACTCTCTGTCTCTTTATTGGTGCGTTTAGTCCATTTACATTCAGCGTAATTATAGATAAGTAAGTTTTTAGTGCTGTCATTTTGATGCCTTTTCATGTGTGTTGTTGGCCATTTCATTTTTCCACATGCTTTTTTGTGCTGAGACGTTTTTCTTAGTAGCTTGTGAGATCCTCATTTTCATAATGTTTAACTTTGTGTTTATTGAGTCGTTACGTTTTTCTTGGCTTTTTTCTTGAGTTATCGAATTGATATTCCTTTTTGTGGTTACCTTTTTATTTACCCCTATTTTTCTAAGTAAAAACCTAACTTGTATCCTTCTATTTCGCCTTGTATCACTCTCCATCTGGCAGTTCAATGCCTCCTATATTTAGTCCCTCTTTTTGATTACTGTGATCGTTTATCTATTGATTTCCATGATTTCCTGTTGTGTGTATTATTTTGTTTATTTATTTATTTTTTAGAATTAGTCTTAATTTGTTTGTTTTTGTGCTTTCCCTCTTTGAGTTGCGTTGATATCAGGACGTTCTGTTTTGTGACCTTGTATTGTGCTGGTACCTGATATTATTGGTCATCAGGCCAAACAATCTCCTTTAGCATTTCTTGCAGTCTTGGTTTAGTTTTTGCAAATTCTCTAAACTTGTGTTTATCTGTAAATATCTTAATTTCTCCTTCATATTTCAGAGAGAGTTTTGCTGGATATATCATCCTTGGTTGGCAGTTTTTCTCGTTTAGTGCTCTGTATATGTCGTCCCATTCCCTTCTTGCCTGCATGGTTTCTGCTGAGTAGTCTGAACTTATTCTTATTGATTCTCCCTTGAAGGAAACCTTTCTTTTCTCCCTGGCTGCTTTTAAAATTTTCTGTTTGTCTTTGGTTTTGGCAAGTTTGATGATGATATGTCTTGGTGTTTTTCTTTTTGGATCAATCTTAAATGGGGTTCGATGAGCATCTTGGATAGATATCCTTTCTTCTTTCATGATGTCAGGGAAGTTTTGTGTCAGGAGTTCTTCAACTATTTTCTCTGTGTTTTCTGTCCCCCCTCCCTGTTCTGGGACTCCAATTACTCGTAAGTTATCCTTCTTGATAGAGTCCCACATGATTCTTAGGGTTTCTTCATTTTTTTTAATTCTTTTATCTGATTTTTTTCCAGCTATGTTGGTGTTGTTTCCCTGGTCCTCCAGAAGTCCCAGTCTACATTCTAATTGCTCGAGTCTGCTCCTCTGACTTTCTATTGCGTTGTCAAATTCTGTAATTTTATTGTTAATCTTTTGGATTTCCACATGCTGTCTCTCTATGGATTCTTGCAACTTGTTAATTTTTCCACTATGTTCTTGAATAATCTTTTTGAGTTCTTCAACAGTTTTATCAGTGTGTTCCTTGGCTTTTTCTGCATTTATCCTAATTTCATTTGTGATATCTTTAAGCATTCTGTAAATTAGTTTTTTATATTCTGTATCTGATAATTCCAGGATTGTATCTTCATTTGGGAAAGATTTTGATTCTTTTGTTTGGGGGGTTGGAGAAGCTGTCATGGTCTGTTTCTTTATGTGGTTTGATATGGACTGCTGTCTCCGAGCCATCACTGGGAAACTAGATTTTCCAAGTAGTCAGCTAAAAAAAAATGCAGTCAGATCCCTATCTGAATTCTCTCTCTGGCTCCGGGTATTCGGATGTTAATGGGGTCGCCTGGGGAGGGTGGGGGAGGGATCTGAGAGCTAGGAGTGTAGCACCACAGAATATAGAGCTGAACACCACGTTCACGCTCCGCCTCCGTTCGCCAAAATCCGGGCTGGACGGGTCCCTGGCTAGGACACTGCTTTCCTTGCTCGGAAACCAGTCCCTTCCTCCTGGGGACTTCCTCCGGTGCGCGGCACCGCTCGTGGGCACTGGGTGGGCGTTTCCCGCACGAACGGGTGGGCCCGCCCCCAGGGTCTATTCAGGCGATTATAATTAGATCCCGCGGTCACGCCCCGCCTGTGCGCGCGCCCAAATCCCAGCGGGATGACTTCCGGGTTGAGACGCTGCTTTCCCTGTTCAGGAACCAGTCACTTCCTCCCCGGGACTTCTCCTTCCGGAGCGCCACACCTCTCGCGCGAACTGGGTTGGCGTCACCTGCACGGCCAGGTGGGCCCGCCCCCTGGGTCAATTCAGGGCAATAAAAATGGACTCCGTGCTCACGCCCCGCTCGTGCACGCGCCCAAGCCCCGGCAGGATGGCACCCCGTCTGGGACGCTACTTTCTGCGCTTCGGGACCAATCAGTTCCTCCGCACGGCCAGGTGGGCCCGCCCCCTGGGACAATTCAGGGCAATAAAAATGGACTCCGCGCTCACACCCCGCTCGTGCGCACGCCCAAGCCCCAGCAGGGCGGGACCCCGTCTGGGACGCTACTTTCTGCGCTTCGGGACCAATCAGTTCCTCCGCACGGCCAGGTGGGCCCGCCCCCTGGGTCAATTCAGGGCAATAAAAATGGACTCCGCGCTCACGCCCCGCTCGTGCGCGCGCCCAAGCCCCGGCAAGACGGCACCCTGTCTGGGACGCTACTTTCTGCGCTTAGGGACCAATTAGTTCCTCCCGGGGACTTCTCCTTCCGGTGTGCCACACCTCTCACGCAAACTGGGAGGGCGTCACTCGCACGACCAGGTGGTCCCACCCCCTGGGTCAATTCAGGGTAATAAAAATGGACCCCGCGCTCATGTCCCGCCCGCGCGCGCGCGCACGCGTGCCCAGATCGCAGCGGAATGGCTCCCCGTCTGGGATGCTGCTTTCCCTGTTTTGAGACCAGACACCTCCGGGGATTTCTCCCTCTGGTGTGCCGTGCCACACGCGCAGACTGGGTGCGTGTCCTCACGCACGAACGCGTGGGCCCCGCCCTGGGGTCACTCCAGGGAAACACAGCTGACCCCCCCCCCCCCCGCGCGCGCCCCGTCGGCTTCTCGCCTAACTCCCGGTGGGACGGCACCCCAGCTGGGAGGCTGTTCTCCCCCCTCTCAGATCAGTCACTGCCTCCCGGGTGTTTCTCCCTCCGGCTGCGCCCCTACGCCGCCCGCGCCAACCTACTAGGCTTCCTCCCGGGATGGGTTCGGGGGGGAAGGGGTGGGCCCCCTTTCTGTGCCGTCTGCCCCCCTGGGCTCTGCCCCAGATCGAGCTCCGAAGGTCACCTGCCTGGTGCGCTGGCTCCTAGTTCTGAAAACAGTCGCTGTCTGCCCGTATTTGTTCGTCCTCCGTCTCTAAGTCTGTGCTTGTTGTTCAGAGTTCATAGATTGTTATGTATGTGATCGATTCCCTTGTTTTTCCGAGTCTTTGTTGCAAGAGGGATCCGCGGGAGCGTCCACCTAGTCCGCCATCTTGGCCCCCTAGTCATTTATTTTTGAAAACAACACTTGCCAATGCACCATATTTCAGGTGTACAAGTGAGTGGCCACAATCGCAGTAACCATGTTGTGCAACCGTCACCCTCACTGGCAGCGCCCTGAGCAGGGGTGATGGCATCCTGGTCAGGCCAGTCGTCGACTGCTGCCTTGCGCTGTTCGTCCACCGCTCACTTGGTGTAAGCTCTCGTCCCCCAACAAGACTGCAGGCTTCCCGGAGGACACGCCCAATGTCACAATGGACACTTAAGAAGCAGTGCTGAAAGAGGTTCTCTGAAACCTGTGACTCTGGCAGGCTCTCAGAGTGATCTGAGTCTCCTGAAAAGAGATGTGGGAAGGCAGGCAACGACTGACGACAGCTATTACACAGGTGTGTCACCCCGTCCCCACGGAGCAGCAGGAGGAGTGTCAAGTGCTCTGCGTGGTCTTCACTGGCAGTCCCTCACCACTTCATGAGGTCTAACGGGTGACCAGTCCACAGGAGGGTGGGCAAAAACATTGCAGAGGGCTTTTACATGGAGATAAGAAATTTAGAAAGACATGTTAAAGGTGGGGGTGCTGGGTAGCTCAGTAAAGATTAAATCTGTTATCCTGGAGAAGGAAATTTATCAAGTTTTGTGACTAAAAATAGAATACATTAAACTGACGAATTCACGAGAATATATACAAGTTTGCAAGACACTGGAAAAGCAGACAAGATAAGGAGATTGAAGACCGTATGTATTATTGGGAGCATGAAAGTCAGGTGAGTCGGTCATACAGTTGGACTCTGGTCAAACAGACAGCTGGGTAAACTAAGACTGGACAGACTATGCGCCTCTCCTGGCTATGGGCATGATGGAGTAAAGGGAAAGCCTTGGGAATGAAGCCAGAATCTACGATGGAGTACGAGGTGGTCTTGTTGGTTCCACCTTAAGGGTGGGTCTAGGTAGAGGTTTGAGCATTGAATAAAGGATGAGATATGAAGGGGAAGGGCTTGGACTGTAAATAAAATTACTGAGCAGGAGCTTAGCCTCCTACAAAACAGCTGACTTGACCCTAGTCAATCTAAATAAATCCTGTGGATGCACATTGCTTCAACCAGTTTTCCTCACACCATTACCAAAATTAAGGAAAGTCTTGAGGGAGCAAGGTCAGAGCCCTTATTTTATTTGCTAGACATGCATTTGCGAAATTACTTCTTAGGTTATTTAAAAAGGAATTGGTTCTTCTATGTAAATATCCAATGTCAAACAAAAATCAACCATGTAACTGGGTAAAGACCCATAAGAAATTAATCCAGGACCAACGCAATAAGTGCAATTCTGAATGTGAAGGTCGATACAGAAACTGAAACCCCAGTGAAGTCTTCTAAACCAGAGCTGTCAGCTGAATCATCATGAAGGTGTGAAAAGTCTATCAGTTTACTACTCCACAGTAATGCCATCTTAGGAAAGAGAGGCCGTTCCAGGTCTCTCACAATCTGGCAACAGCTTTCCCTCTCTCTAAATTCACCTTCCACTTGTCCTATGTTCTGTCCACACAGGAGTCTTCACCATTTTGTCTTGCTTAGAATGTCTTTCCTATTCCCCACTATTTAACTTCTATTCATCCAGGTCCAGACTGAATCTGACAGCTTCCCAAGAAGGCTTTCCTTTTTGCTGCTGTCCACAGTGATTTCTCCTTTTTCTGAGCCCCTAAAGCATGACAAAAGAGCCTTAGTAACACAAAGGATGAGCACTAAGCTGCTAACTGAAAGATTGGCAGTTTGAACCCACAAGTGGCTCCTCCAGAGAAACAGCTGGTGATCTCCTTCTGTACACATTACAGCCAAGAAAATCCTATGGGGCAAGTTATACTGTCACAGATGGTCACTATGAGTTGAATTCGACTCGACAGCACTGAACAACAACAAATCGTTCCTTCTTTATATAGCTTGGCAGTTACTACTATCAGATTTCTAATGTACCTGACCACCTCCAAATGACTGTGAAGGGCTTCTTAAGGGTTAAGGACCCTACCTTGTATCCTCAAGCCTAGTACAGTGCCTCCAAGACAGTAGATGCCACTAAATATTTACAATTTTGTGATTCTTTGAATATGCTTCCTGTCCTTCGATCCAGTCTTCACATATCAGCAACATTTATCTCAATATTTTAACCAGGCCATGTCCACTCCCCGCATTTCAGATTCTTCACCCGCTTTCCACTGTACTTGAGCATGACTACACACTCCTTACCTTGCCTAGGACATTCTATATGATCTGGCTGTTTCTTAATCACTAACCTTCTCTCTTGCCACAATCCTCCAAACTAGCGTCATCTACCCACACCCGCCTTCTTACGGCTCCTAAACTGCCTCAAGTTCCTTGCACACACTATTCCCTCTTGGCCTGAAGTGCTGCCTCTAACACCTCCCCTCACCCCAGCCTACCCCTCACATAGTAGTCACAGGGCATGGCTGACCCCTTCCCATTTCTCACATCTCAGCTAACTCACCTGCTGAGAAGCCTTCCAGGACCCCACAGCCTGCAGCAGATCTCCCACATTACTATCCATCTCAGCCCCTGAGCTTTCTTCTTCACACTCAGTTTACTTTAACGTTTATTTCTCTTTTGTCCTCACCCTCACACGACATATAAGCTCTCTGGAAGCATAACACATATTTTAGCACAGGCTAGTTGTAGTGTCAAGTAATTCCTTGATTTATGTACTAAACTAGTTAACTGAGAAAACTGTAACTGAAAACATTTGAAAATCTGTTGTAAATTCTTCAGCTAAACAGGTGGTAGCAAACTGTGAGACACGAGCAAGCTTTGGGCGGACGGCATGAAGGAAAATTCAGGACAAGAGAGAAACTGTCAAGAAAGGTCCGGTGGGCCAGACGGGCAGGAAATCCACCCCTGGTGCCAGGCTTCTGGCCTGCTAGTACTCTTATACAGAATGCATCAATCACTCACCAGATGGGCAAATATTAAAAAGTCAGACAATATCAAGTATTTTGAGAGTATGGGGCACAAAAGCTCTCATTACACTAATGGGAGCAGAAGGTGTTATAAGCATTTTGGGAAACAACTTGGCATTATCTAGCAAAGGTGAATATACACAATCAACATGGGACAACAATGTGATACTTAACTATATAACTCAGAGAAAGTCTCACAGGCATGTACTTATGTAAGATGTACACACGGAAGTCATGTACCAGGAGACATCAATAGAGCACTGATGTTCCCAAGGGAATGGATAAATACTGCACATTCATGCAAGTGAACATGAGGGAACTAGAGGTACACACTTCAACATGGATGAAGCTCCCACACAACAAAGCAGAAGCAAAGGTCACACAAAAATACACACACTATTGCGGTGTGATTAATTACTTTTGTGTGTGGCCTTTCTAGCCATGATCTTGTAACTCCCACCCAGGTAACTATGTGATAGGGTAATTGTGGCCTACCAAAGGATTGGTCATTTTTGCCTCAAAAGAGAACCAATTCCAGGGCAGAGAGGAGGAGCCCACCACCACCAAGGAAGGAGAGACCAGCAGCTGAGACCTGGCAGCAGAAGACAGTGAGGTGGGTTTCCAACAGCCCATGGACAAAGAAACTTGAGTACCTTTGGGCAGACACTGAGGGCCAAGGAGAGGCGTGCCTGTGAGCACTGCTGGGAAGAGGCTATCCTCAGGGAAGAACTGGATCCTGAGTGTTCCTGAACCTGAATTGTAACTGTTACTTCTGTAACAAACCCCAGAGTCGGGAGTATGGTCTGTGAGTTCTGTGTGGTCGTTGCAATGAATTATCGAACCCAGCAGAGAAGTACAGAGTGCTGTGCGAGGGACAGCTGGTGTCAGAATTAATAAAGATGGCGGAGAGAGGAGGCCTGTCTGACGCCCACCTCAGAGGAATCAGCCTTGGGCTGTTGATCTTCATTCTCCTTTCCCTCATGAAGTGAGAGGAGGTCAGACACCGTCCCCATGCCGTTTTTACAACTGTGGTTTCATTTTTACTTAAGGATATGTAGATAGATGGTAAAAGTTAAAACTGCAATAAACAGACTTCAAAACTTAGGATACTACTTACATCTAAGGAGCCCTGGTGTTGCAACGGCTATGCACTCGGCTGCTAACTGAAAGGTTGGAGGTTTGAACCCACCCAGAGCTCCGAGGGAAAAAAGACCTGCTCATCTGCTTCCATAAAGATTACAGCCTAGAAAACCCTATGGGGCCATTCTACTCTGTCAGAGGTGGGGTCACTAGGAGTGGAAATCAACTACAGAGCACCTAACAACAGCAGTTACATCTAATAAGGGGAATGACACAGGATGCAAACGGAGAAGGGTACACTGAGGGCTTCAAAAGAAGTGGCAATGTTCTATGTTTTAGGCTAGGCAGAGGGTACACATTTTATTCTTCATACCTTACATATACATAATTACCATTCTATTATGATAATTAATTTTTTAAAAGAATTTACAAACACTGATCACTTCTTTGGAGTGATCACTTCTAGTAGTACAGTGGTTAAGAGCTATGGCTGTTAACCAAAAGTTCAGCAGTTCGAATCCACCAGCCGCTCCTTGGTAACTTTATGGGGACAGATCTACTCTGTCCTATATGGTCACTATGAGTCAGCAATGGATTTTGGATCACTTCTTTAGAGGGGGGAAGGTAAACGGTTTGTTTGTATATTAAGAATACTGTGTAATGGAGCAGAGATCCCTTCAAAATGGCAGCTATGATGCCCAAACCCATTTATGCGCTCATAGGAGTACACTATATATCAGTTACTAATTCTTAGCCTTTTCCCACGTTCTATTTTTATTAGTCTACCTTTTTTTTTCTTTCTTCCTTCACTCTTACATTTTAATTTGTTATATTTTACACATCTTTATTAGAGAGCTGCCATCCAGTCGATTGCTACTCATAGTGACTTTCTGTACAACAGAATGAAACATTGCCTGGTGCTGCATCTTCAGAGTTGCAGGCATGTTCAAGTCCATCGTTGTGGCTACAGTGCTAGTTCCTCTCACCGAGGGTCTCCTTCACCCTCGCTGGCCCTCTGCTTCACCAAACATGATGTCCTCATGTAGCGATTGATCCCTCCTGATGACATGTCCAAAGCAAGTGAGTCAGATGATGTTCTGTTGTGATCCACAAGGTTTTCATTGGGTAATTTTTGGAGGTAGATTGCCAGACCTTTCTTCCTAGTCTGTCTTAGTTTGGAAGTTCTGCTGAAACTTGTCCACCATGAGTGACCCTGCCAGTATTTGAAATACTGATGGCATAGCTTCCAGCAACATGCAAGCCACCACAGTATGACAAATGGACAGGTGAGCCGCCCCCATAGAGTTTCCAAGGAGCACCTGGTGGATTCGACCTACCGACCTTTTGGTTAGCAGTCATCATTCTTAACCACTATGCTGCCAGGGTTTCTGAAAAAGTTACAGTACAAAATAAATGAGATACACATTAGAAATAATAATATGCTGATGCAGACAGGTTGAAGGGATCATTTTATAACCAAGCACTCAAAATACTAAAAGGGCTTATACCAAATTGTGATGGGAATGAACTTGGTGGTTATCCCAGTATATCACCACTTAAATTTCAAAAAAATTGCAAGCTCCGGGAAATTCCTGTCTTCACAGAAAAGACGAGCCTAAGTAAATCAACGGGAATCCAGTAAGAAATGTCACGCATGAGCCAACAAACATAGTGAAATAACTGGGGTATAAGTACATGTGAAGAATCGTGATCGCGGTGAAAACTCACAGAAGCCACACTAGAGAAGTAAAGATGAGAAGCGTCACATGGCTAATATGGTGGCTTTGAATCCTTACACTTAGAAAATGTATTTACACATCACGGAAGAATCTACAGAGCAGTCTATTTCCTTGTTTACAGAACCAGAACTGCCACGCATTAATAACCCTACAATCGTATTGAAAACTTCAGATGTATAACGCCACCCACTTTAAGCCTTGAAATCAGCTGAACTATGTAGAAACAGGCACATGCTGGCACTGCAATTTTCATTTTAAAATGATATTTTTATTCTTAGAATGCTGTGTATAAATGAATGCCATATGGGCATAATACAATCTCCCATTTAAAAAGAATTAGCTCAGTTAGGAACAAAACAACTTGTTAGAAATAAAGTCAAGGAATAATCAATTAAATGCATCATAAGAGTTCTTAATTAAGAAATATATACTCTACGTTGAAGTTGTTTCTTTCTTTCACAAAAGAAAAAAAAAAAAACCTGTTTCTGGAACATGAAAGAAATTGGGTTTCTTCCATACTAACTAGTAATGCCAATACCAGGCCAGAAGTAGAGAGATTAGGCTTAAATCACCAGAAGACAAGATGCCACATTCTCCCTTCCTGAGCACTGTGATTTTATGATTTCCTAAGACAAATTTGGTTGCCTCCTCTATAAGGCAACAGGTGAAAAGAAAAACCTTGCAAAATACAACTACATTCACAGTAAATCTTATCTACCATAGCTGGGAAATAGAACATTCCGGCTAATTAAAAATTATGTTAGCCAGGAGTCAGGGTGTCCTTCTGTGAGGATCTCTGTGCATCAATGTGCGTGTTTTTATGTATATTCATGTATATTCATACATGTCCTCATAGACATCCCACACAGTTCTGTTGCCAGTGTCCACAGAAATAGAGAAGAATATACAGTAGTAAAAATATACTGAACATAATTTAATTCACTCAACAAATATATATTGAATACATCTATATTCAAGGATCACCATATTATGGTTTGGCATCTATAACGCTTCAGAGTGAGATCATTTCCCCAAAGTGACCCTGTAAGACATGTAAGTTCCTGACTTCTAAAAGTTTGCCGTCTAGCAGGGATCTGATTTCACTCTGGTATCTCAGGACCTTCAGGACCTCCCAGGGCAGGCGTGATGATGACACTGCAGACGTGAGGAAGCAGACTGATGATTTTTACATGTTTCTGCTTGCAGTGAAACTCATGCCAGTCTGTGGCTTGTTGTTTCTAGGTGCTGTCCAGTCAGTTCTGACTCAGAGAGACCCTACAGAACAGAGCAGAACTACCCCACAGGGTCTAACCAACCTTTATATTCACATTTGTTGTTTTCATTTGTTTTGAAAACTACCGTTCATATCCAAGAAATCTCCTTACACACAAAGGGGACCTTTAAAAGTGTAGTGTTAAAACAACACAAGCGTTTCATTAACTGTCATTCCTGCGTCATATTGTTATAAAGGAAGCAGACTCCAGAAAGACGAATTAAAATCAAGTCCTTCTGTCAAATGTATCTCGCATCTGCCCACAGGCAGAGAATAAGGCTTTATCAAGGAATCATTCTTATCAAGGAATCATTTTGAATTGAAAGTCAAGTACTTGTAAAGAGTTAAAAACAAATGAGATGTCCCAAAATAGATCACTTAACAGACACGTCATATTTTTTTTTCCCTTGTACTCTAGAAACACCTTTGAACTGACCCGAAGATAGAACTGAATGCTCCTTGGGTCAGTAGAGGTGATCCCTGGCTTTAGACCAAACACGTTCCTGCAGGCTGCATCTTCACTGAGTAGAGCCCTACCGCGCACATGGCAGACACTCTGCCCTTGGACTGGGACGCACTGCGGCTTTCATCTGCTCAGGTGGGGAAATGGGAAGGAAACTGGCAAGGCGTGAAGGAGGACTCTTCATCAGGCACAAAGTAACCCGCAGAAATATGATGCAAAGGAGACATTATGCTGTGAAATACGTAAAATGATCCACAAAACTGAATAAAGCAGGAGAGCCCTCCATGACCCTCTGCTGTTCTTTAGCCCTCCTGAGGCAGGGACAAGGATGACCTCTGAGTGCATGGAATTAGGAGAGCCCCTCCTCTGGCTGGGATTAAATGGAGCCTTTTGTGCTCTGTATAAAACCGCCCTTCAAGAAGACTCTGGTGGGAGAACTTAACCAGGTCCTCCAATATCCACACTGCTCTCCCCACATCCCATTCCCTATACTCATAGCCTTGGGATATCACGTTTACAACAGTCACCATGAGAACCCCAGGACTTCCAGGTTACTGATCATCCCTGCAACTTTTATTGTCATATGGCCTCTTCATCCATCCTTCCCCAGTGCCTGAAACCCTTCCCCTGTGCTCTCTGGAACTCACAGCAGTCATCAGCAAGATGCTCCATATCCTTGGCCTCGTCTCTGAATGCTCCCCTCATCTTCCTGACACCTCGTTCTTCTCTAGCTCTCTTAATTGCTGGCGATTTTCTCCCCATATTCCTTGAACTACACGGTTTAGAGAAAGGATGGATGTCCATATTGCTTCTCTTTACTACATCCAGACTATTCTCCCTCCAGTCCTCTTCCATAAAAACCCTCAGCTTTGAATAGCACAAAATCAGATGTAGCGCCAGGTCCCCCTCACTCTGGGAAGATCTGGGTTCCTGGCTCCTGGACCTTCCCCATCACTGCTGTAACCATGACGCTCGGGAGTATCAATACCCACACAGATGATCCCTCCAATACTCTGGCTCTCGGTCTTGTCCTGCACCCTAGCTTCAAGGACATACACCAGTTCTTAACTGAAATTCCTTCCGTGTTACTCTCCAACACCACCATCTCCTCTCTTTCAAGTTCCCACCCTTTGGTACCCCAATTCCTGCAAACCTCTGACTCCACTCAGACCTGCAACCCACTGATCCTACCACTTAACACTGTCTCTCGCCCTCCTAATAGCCACTTCAATTTCTTAACCAGTTTAAATTCCAAGATCAATTGTCATAACCACATTCTCTCATATATCCTAAACTCTTTTTCTCACTGTCATGTGGACCTGCTCCTCGGCAAAACCAACATGATTAATTTCAACACTCCACTTACTTGTAGCTCGGCCCACAGAGAGAAAAAACACCAATCCCAAAGAATGGCCTCATTCTAAATTCACGACGCGGAACCTAACATGGACACCCTTACCACTGCTGCACAATCGGCAAACTCCTCAAAAGTGTCGTCTCCAACTTTTCTCCTCCCTTTTCGCTTGAATCCACAGGAACTTGATGAAATGAACGGACACTGAATAATGTCACCAGATTTTAGACTAAAACAAATTTAGTTCTGTGAAAGAAAATTTTATATGAGATTGACTGCAAGTTTCTAAGGAGGTATATATGTCCCAAGTTAGAATATGTACCCAAAGATTCCCCTTAGCACAGATTCTTAGGATAAAACTAAAAGACAGTGGATGGCAGAGTGCACTAAAGATTTAAGCTCACTAACGAACTTCCTTTAAACCTACTCTGATTCTTTAGACCATGGGCTCATACCCTACTGACCCAGAAGAATGCCCATTAACTACAGACAAATGTTTTTATTCTCTGAGCCTAGAGAAAATAAAAACAATTCTAAATAATGGGATGTAAATGGAAAATTAGTAAAATTATCAAAAACTCTAAAAAGCATTGCAGGCTATTGCTTGTGTACCAGGTCAACAGGCTATGATTTTCCAGTGTCAAAAACAATTAGTCTGATGCTGCTAGAGGAAAACATTCACATCAGGAAAGCAAAAATTGGATTAAGGGATGACTAAAATCTAATTTTATTTGCAAACCTAAACCTCCAGCACTGCCATACAGGAATACTATTTTACATTTTAGACTCACTGGCCATGTTATCAGATTTCAATTGCAAGTTTTTAGAATATCTAATGCATTGCTAACAAATGAAAGTACCAGCTCCTTTTTAAAACAAAGTGCCAAAACTGGTAGCAACACTCAGTTAAATGATGTTGGAGGTCCATAAAATTATGCCAAATCTCTCCTTCAGTGGAAAACATTTACCATTTTTCCTTTCCTATTTGGGTAAACACTCAAGGTAAGTATTACATTTGAATACATGTGTCAATAAAATCTCCCCTAGGCAGGTACTTAATCTATTCCACACCACACAACTGTATACCTACTTGATAATAAATTGCCTTGAAATTATTGTAGACTTTAAGCTTCTAGAGAACAAGGATGCTCCTCTGTATGACATCTAGTGCCACAGTGTGTATGTAGCTGAACTTAATAGATGATGTTGCAAACACTCCATCAGAAGGGCCAAGCACATTTTAAATACTGTTAGGACTTTTGAGAATGAGGCACGCTCTCTGTACAAACATTCAGGCTACACGGCAAAATGCCAAAGCAAAAATAAAAATCATCCGGGAAAAAATATTAAGATTTTATTGAATACTCCTTCTGTATCCACATACATACATATGTACATGATTTTTGCATAAATGAATTTATACTTTTCATGTTGTCCTGTGATATGAATTGTTGTTTTAACTGCTAACATACCATAGATATCTTCCCATAAAAACAAAGAACATATCATTTTAAACTGTTATATAGTATTCTGTGGTACATATGCATCATATTTAATAACAAATCTCCTGCTAATGGATATTTAGGTTATTTCTAGTTTTTTCTTACCAACAAAGCTATGATGAGTATTTTTGTGCATGTATCTCTTCACAGCTGTATCTTCTTAAGATAAATTCTAGAAGGTGAATTGCTGGGCCAAAAGGTAGGCAGAGTTTACATCTGTACATATGCTGTCGAACACCCCTTCAGAAAAGTTATAACAACGTACACCCAACTAACCATACTGCTCAAGAGCTCCCCTCTCTCACCAACACTACTATCAAACTTTACCATCACTGCCTATAGAATTCTATTTTAGGGCTATTAACATGAATATTTCAGTTAGACGTATCTTCTCAATCTTGTATATAGTGATTTTTATCATATACAAGCTTTTAAATAGTATGTAATAAACTTAGCAATTTTCCTTTAACATTTTCTAAGTTTCATGGCATTTAGGTAGAAAGATTCCATCACTCTAAAACTTTTTAATCATCAATATTTTCTGCTAATACCATTTTTCTTAACCTTTCTGAAACCAGACACTCCTTTCAGAAGCTGATGAAACTAAGAACTATCCAGAAAAATGCCCAAAAAGATAAAAATTTTGCAGACCATTTCAGAGAGCTCAACCATTTATTAACCAGCTATGTCATCTTGGGCAAATCGCATGTTTTCTATTTGTATGTTTCTCTGCCAACTAATGTAGAATAAAATATTTATCATAGGACTATGCGTACACATGTCACAGACATAACCACTCTATCCATAGGTTAAGCTGGTTGCCTTCTAGCGTCTTCTCTCGTGTGTACTCCATCCCCACTGCCTTGCTCCTCTGCCCACGCATTATACACGAATAATTTGTAAAGAGTTCCCTTTTATTTCTGCCAGTTGGAATCTCTGGCCCAGCCCACACATATAAAGACATTTGGAAGAATTAGGAAAGAATGGAAGAAGTATCCCTCTCTATTTTCTATCCTCTGGGCTCATCTCAGAGAGCTCTTAAGTTTATTTTGTAATTTTTTAATTTTTTTTTAAAGTTCTTACTTGCACCACAAAGACCCGAAAAAACAACTGAAATGAGTATATTTGTGACAAGCTGGGAGCCCTGATCATCAAAGGCAAGCTTAGACAATGAACTGAGGGGCAGGGGGAGGAAGAGACCATTCAGAAGTGGAGAGGAGTTGCCGGACCTCAATCGCGGAGAGCTCTCAGGCGCCATTCTCGGAGCAGCAACAACGGCGGCGGAGGGCTGGTACTAGCATTCGGCCACAGTTCCCTCAGGGAGAAGCAGCCAGCCACATAGCCTACTCACCTCCGGAACCTAAGGAGAACAGCACTCTCAGCAAAAGCTAAGTATTTGCGTATATTTTACTGCGCCCCCCCCCCCCACACCCCAAACCAGCATCAGTGGCTGAATCCCTGGTCCTGAGATAGACCCTGGTGAGCACCTAGAGCCATCCTCCCAGCCTTGGGGAAGGAAAAAATTTGGAATTGGGGGAAAAGATAATTTGCTAGCTCCATTAACTGGGGGGAGCTCAGGGCAGAAGCAGCTCCGGTCCAGGCATAAACCATCCGTAGACCTTGAGTACCCTTCCCTTCTGCACAGACCTGTGTGGGCCTATTTTGGGAGAATAGGCCCTTGTTGGCAAACTCCAATCATTTCAGCTGTGCGGTGGAGAGGTGGGTGTTTGACCTTTAAAATTGCTTTGCCTATTACCCACATAAGGGACCTAAGGACTGGTAGCTCCACTCAGGTCACCCAGCCACCCACGACACGGGTCTAAAGATAACTGGTACCTCCCAGTCCTTACAACCAAAAACTTTAGGTGCTCATGGTCCCTCTGCAGAACCCACACATCAGGACCCTCTAGGGAACAGAGACGTGTTTTTCTCAGAGACACTTGGGGGTCAGTTCTCAGCCCCCTGCCTTGTTCAGAGCGTGGCCCCCTGCTGCAATCACATACTGGTATATGCGCCAATCACCCCTGCCCCTCTAAGGCTGTAGGACAGAGCCTGTACCACACACTTAATTATCACCTACCTGGAAACCTGAGCTGAATTCATACAAGAAAACTGAATGGACTCCTAGACTGATATACCTGATGACAGCTTTAGCCAGCTGGGGACAGGACACCAGAGCTCCAAAGGTGAAAATAACCAAGCTAGCTCACTCAAGCAACCCATAGGGGTATAACGAAACAAAGCCAGCAGCTACGACACAGTAAGCAACCATAAACCAATACAATAACTTATAGATGGCTCAGAGACAACAGTCAATATCAAGTCACATTAAAAAAAAAAAAAAAAAAAAAACCATGATCACCTCAACAGGCTCTCAAAACAAAGAATCCAGGGATCTTCAAGATGAAAGTGCATTCCTGGAATTACCAGACGCAGAATACAAAAGTTTAATATACAAAACCCTTCAAGACATCAGGAAGGAAATAAGGCAACACGCAGAACAAGCCAAGGAACACACAGATAAAGCAACTGAAGAAATAAGAAAGGTTATTCAGGAACATAATGAGAAGTTTAATAAGCTGCAAAAATCCACAAACAGCAATCAGAAATTCAGAAGATTAACAATAAAATTACAGAATTGGACAACTCAATAAAAAGTCAAAGCAGCAGAAATGAGCAAGTAGAAGCTAGAATTTCTGAACTCCAGGATAAATCACTGGGCACTAATATACTTGAAGAAAAATCAGATGAAAGAATTTAAAAAAATGAAGAAACCGTAAGAATCATGTGGGACTCTAACAAGAGAAACAACCTACGAGTGATTGGAGTACCAGAACAGGGAGGCATAACAGAAATACAGAAAGAATTGTTGAAGATTTTTTGGCAGAAAACTTCCCTGATATCGTCGAAGAGGAAAAGATATCTATCCAAGATGCTCATCAAACTCCACATAAGGTAGACGTTAAAAGAAAGTCACCAAGACATATTATAATCAAGTTTGCCAAAACCAAAGATAAAGAGACAATTATAAGAGCAGCAAGGGATAAAAGAAAAGTCACCTACAAAGGACAGCCAATAACAATAAGCTCAGACTACTAGGCAGAAACCATGCAGGCAAGAAGGCAATGGGATGACATATTTAAAACACCGAAGGAAAAAAAATTGCCTGCCAAGAATCGTATATACAGCAAACTGTCTCTTACATATGCAGGTGAAATTAAGGCTTTCCAGATAAACACAAATTTAGGGAATTCGTAAAAATGAACCCGAAACTACAAGAAATGCTAAAGGGAGTTCTTTGGTTAGAAAATCCATAATATCAGTTATCAGCCCAAGACTAGAACACTGGGCAGAGCAACCAGAAGTCAAACCAGACAGGGAAATCCAAAAAAAAGACCTGAATATAAAATCTAAAACGATAAAGATCATGGAAGAAAAAACAGGGACAACGTTAGGAGCCCTAATACATGGCATAATCAGTATACAAAACAGTATAAAGAATGTAGAAGAAAAACTACATAACTGGGAGCTCCTAAAAATCAAACACCTATGCTCATCTAAAAACTTCACCAAAAGAGTAAAACGACTACTACAGACTGGGAAAAAGTTTCTTAGCTATGACATTTCTGATCAGAGCCTGATCTCTAAAATCTACATGATACTGCAAAAACTGAACTGCAAAGGACAAATAACCCAACTAAAAACTGGGCAAAGATATGAATAGACACTTCACTAAAGAAGACATTCAGGTAACAGATAAATGTCGAAATGTTCACGATCATTAGACATTAAAGAAATGCAGATCAAAACTACAATAAGATTTCATCTCACTCCAACAAGGCTGGCATTAATCCAAAACACACAAAATAGTAAGTGTTGGAGAGGCTGTGGAGAGGTTGGAACACTTCCACACTGCTGGTAGGAATGTCAAATGGTACAACCACTTTGGAAATCCATTTGGCGCTTCCTTAAACCGCTACAAATAGAACTACCTTATGATCCAGCAATCCCACTCCTGGGAATATAGCCTAGAGAAATAAGAGCCTTTACACGAACAGATATATGCACACCCATGTTTATTGCAGCACTGTTTACAATAGCGAAAAGATGGAAGCAATCAAGGTGCCCATCAACGGATGAATGGATAAATAAATTATGGTATATTTACACAATGGAAAACTACACATCGATAAAGAACAGTGAGGAATCTGTGAAACATTTCATGCCACAGGGGAACCTGGGAGGCATTATGCTGAGTGAAATTCATCAGTTGCAAAACGACAAGTATTGTATAAGACCACTATTATAAGAACTTGAGAAATAGTTTAAACTGAGAAGAAAACATACTTTTGTGGTTACGAGATGGGGGAGGGAGGGAGGGTGGGAGAGCGGTATTCACTAATTAAATAGTAGATAAGAACTACTTTATGGGAAGGGAAAGACAGCACACAGCACAGGGGAGGTCAGCACAATTGGAGTAAATCAAAAGCAAAGAAGCTTCCTGAATGAACTGAATGCTTCGAAGGCCAGCGTAGCAAGGGCAGGGGTCTGGGGACCATGGTTTCAGGGGACATCTAAGTCAATTGGCATAATAAAATCTATTAAGAAAACATTCTGCATCCCACTTTGAAGAGTGGTGTCTGGGGTCTTAAACGCTAGCAAGCAGCCATCTAAGATGCATCAACTGGTCTCAACCAACCTGGATCAAAGGAGAATGAAGAACACCAAGGACACAAGGCGATCACGAGCCCAACAGACAGAAAGGGCCACATGAACCAGAGACTACATCATCCTGAGACCAGAAGAACCAGATGGCGCACGGGTACAACCGATGACTGGCCTGACAGGGGACGCAACAGAGAACCCCTGAGGGAGCAAGAGAGCAGTGAGATGCAGACCCCAAATCCTCATAAGACCAGACTTAATGGTCTGAGACTAAAAGGACCCTGGTGGTCATGGCCCTCAGACCTTCTGTTGGCCCAGGACAGGAACCATTCCCGAAGCCAACTCTTCAGACATGGATTGGACTGGACAATGGGTTGGAGAGGGATGCTGGTGAGGAGTGAGCTTCTTGGATCAGGTGGACACTTGAGACTATGTTGGCATCTCCTGCCTGGAGGGGAGATAGGAGGGTGGAGGGGGTTAGAAGCTGGTGAGAAAAGAGAGAGTGGAGGGAGAGAGTGGGCTGTCTCATTAGGGGGAGAGTAATTGGGAGTGTGTAGCAAGGGGTATATGGGTTTTTGTGTGAGAGACTGACTTGATTTGTAAACTTTCACTTAAAGCACAATAAAAATTATGAAAGAAAAAAGTTCTTACTTGCTCATCACTTATCTTTTGGCCACTCTCAGTTTCTATAAATCCTGGGTTTTTAATATTTACCACGCTATAGGACAAGTTTTAAAATAAAACCCTAAAGGGTTACCGGGAATTGGAAAACCTTAAAACTTATGCAGGACATAAACTACTGCGTTGTTGAAAGATGACAGAAGTGAAACTAGTGAGCACACCAGAAGGAGGTAAGGGACGCTGTATCTTGCTTCATAAGTAGCAAGGAAGGAAGGCTATGACAGATGTAAGGAGTAGGGGTTTCATGGAAAAGCTAAGTTGTGTGATCCAACGAAAGTCAAGAAAATTACAGTACTTTAATGATGAGTGTTTTTACAGCATCTCCTTGAAATTCAAAGGAATGACCCCAAAATCTGGGTCACAGCCCAAGGTTTGCTACACAAAAGCTACTGACTGGTCGTGGGCAAGTCACTGTCCTCGCCTACATTGCTCATCCTCAGCTGAAATATCACGTTTTTACTAAAGTCCTCCTGGACCCTAAGCCAGCTTCCCACGTGGACTTCTGAAGCTATGCTGTGGTAGTGTGCCACTGAGTCAATTCCGACTCATAGCGACCCTATATGACACAGCAGAACCACCCCAAGGATTTCCTAAGCTCTAATCTTTACGGGAACAGATCATCAGGTCTTCTCTCCTGCAAAGTGGGTGGTGGGTTTGAATCTCCAACTTTTCAGTTAGCAGCCCAGCACTTAACCATTGCGTCAACAGGGCTCCTTTCTGTAGCTCTACATACTTCAATTTCTCATCAGACATTTAATTATTTCTTTGGTGTCTGTCCTCTGCATGTCATGGTATGCTCCACGCAGATGTTCACCTCATATCTCCTGCTCCTTGCACAGCACCTAGCACAAAAAGGTGAATGAATGAATGAGCAAATGGATGAAGGGATAACTGAATCAATAAACTGATGGACCAAACAATGAGGTCGTATACCAGATGATCTCCAGAGTGTGTTAAAATGTTAATGTATCAAAGCCACTTTTTTTTTCTTTCTTTTTGAACTCTATAAATGCCTGGGTCTAATTGGGTTAAAATATTTACGGGTCACCTATTTTGAATAGAGTCTTGTACTTGGTCTACAGGGAGAAAAAGGGTGAGTAAGGATACATGAGAATTATGTCTCATCCCTGCCCGTCAAAGAAATGGATCTGGCTGGAAAGGGAAAAATTGCACAGAACAACTAGGATGAAGGAACAGTACAACTTTAATGAAAACAGTGACTTCACGAGTATGACTGAGAACCCAAGGAACAGAGTAACTGATCTGAGTATAAGGAGTTTGGAAGACTCTCCCAATTATTTGGGTGAGAGTACACTACACAGAGAGGTGACCACACAGCCAATTTAAGTGAGACCTGGTGGGAAAAACCTGGACCCCTCCCATCTCCTCACAGTGAAGGGGAAAAGAAGCCCCTGAAGTCAAAACTGGGGCTTCTGAGATTACAAGCTTTTCATGGGGATACAAGACAAGGCAAAGTAAGATTCGCCTCAACAGATAAAGTCAGATATGGCCAAACTGATACTAACGCAGAATGCCTTCCTGGAAAAAAAAAAACAAAACCAATTGCCATTGAGTGGATTCTGACTCATAGCGACCCTAGAGGACAGAGTGGAACTACCGCATAGAGTTTTGAAAGTGTGTCTGGTGGATTTGACCTCCCCACCTTTTGGTTAACAGCCTCAGCACTTAACCACTACACCACCACGGTTTCCCAGGCTGCCTTGGAGGCATGAAAATTTGAAACCTTCCAGAAAAATAAATGTCACTCTGGGGAGAGCCAGGCAAGCTGAAGAAAAAATCTAAGAATTATAGATAAGTTAGGGGGAAGGGACCAAGATAGACTATAAACAGAAACTACTAATATAACGAAGCTCCCATATTCTGAGCTCCTGCTATGTGCATCACACAGAGCAGGGGACACAAAGGATGCCAGGGAAGCGCATGGCATGGCCCTTACCTTGTAGAGACCTCATTGCCTTACTGTGGAGACAAACTCTGTAATGGAGAAAAAAACACCCTATTAAGTAACAAAGGCCTCTGCTCCCAACCAAGATGTGGCCCCAAAGAAGCAAAAGGAGGTAAACAGAGAGGCCTGGAACAGAACTGTCAATCAGGGCTTTGTCCTTGGCACCTCTTGGTCTCTTCCTTCAGTCTCTCCTCCCTCTGGAGCACTCCTCACCCACTCCTCCTGCCCCAGAGAACAGGGCTTGTAGATGCCAAAGTGGCCTGCCCTCCCAGTAAAACAACAGAAGCCAGGAAGGGAACTCCAGACAGGAAAGTGTGGCAGGGAGAGTGCCAGGCAGCAGTGATTCCTGTGGTTGAGCTGGGGGTGAGCTCCAGCCCTAGACTAAAGGAGAGCTGCAAGCCAGTTCTCATCTTCCCGCAGCAGCAAATCCTCAGAGAACCAGCCAGTCCTGCTCTGTCCTGCCAGATCTTCTTCCTAAATTAGGAGAGAACAGGAGAGTGCTCCCAGGAGCGGGAGAGGGATTCTGAGTAGCCCACACTGCAGGAAATAGAGGTTTATTAAAAAATGAAGGTGGATTAGGCTACCTAACCCCTAACACAAGTCAGCGAAGCAGTAACAGTTGAGCTCCTGTACATCTCTCTTTCCATTTATTCTTTTTTTTTTTTTTACTTCTCTTATTCTTTCTTATACTTTGGAAACCCTGGTAGCGTAGTGGTTAAGTGCTATGGCTGCTAACCAAAAGGTCAGCAGTTCAAACCTGCCAGGCGCTCCTTGGAAACTCCATGGGGCCCCTCTCCTCTGTCCTATAGGGTCGCTATGAGTCGGAATCGACTCGACAGCAGTGGTGTTTCTCATACTTTATAGCTTTTTTTTTTTAATTGTACATTAGGTGTAAAGTTAACAGAGCAAATTAGATGCCGATTCAACAGTCTGCACATAAAGTGTTTCATGGCCTTGTGTGTCAGCACTCTCCCCATTTTCACCCTGGGTTCCCCGTTTTCTTTTATTCCGGTTTTCTACCCCTTCCCGCCTTCTCATCTTTGCTTTTGGGCAAATACTGGCCTTTTGATCTCATATAATTGATTGTTCTAAGGAGCACATTCCTTTCAGGTGTTATTGTTTATTTTATGGGCTTGTCTACTGTTTGGATGAAGGTGGTCTCTGGGAATGGCTTCAGCTCCAGGCCAGAAGGGGGTCTTAGGGCCACAATCTCAGAGGTTGTTCCAGTCCCTGTCAGAACAGTTCTGGTCTTTTTCTGTGAATTTTATTTTTTGTTCTATATTTTTCTCCTGATCTGTCTGGGATCCTCCACTGGGACCCCAGTCAGTCACTATATTAATTACTTTTTAAAAATTCAAAATCAATAGTTTAAAAAAATTCATCTTGCTCAAAGGCTGCATTTATTGCTCCCTCCAACTATGAATATTTCTAGTGTGGAAGGATACAGGGGTCAGGCCCTGATGCCTTTTCTTCAGAAAGAATAACAAGTAATTTAGGGCAACTCAGGCCCATAGTTTATTGTTACAACTCTTCCTTTTCTTTAACCCTAAACTCACTCAAACACAGGCAATCTCCCCTCTGTCAGTGCTTATACAGTGAAAAGATCAGGGTTCCTGCTGCCAGCCCATAAGACCTCTCCATTCAAAGAAGTTACACGGGATAATATTTGTCATTATGAGTCTAAAAAATAATCTATCTTAACTCTCCTCCAAAAGAGGGATCTGGGAAGAGTAATGTATTACACCACGGTTATTCCTATGGTCTTTTATATATTTCCCTCAGAGCCTGAGGTAAAAACAGAGGAAATTACAATATTTTGACAACTGGTAAGGATCCAATTAGCAATACACATGAATGACCAAGGAAGGGAGAAGAGTCCAAGAAGCCGTGTTCAGTGTCTCTCAGCAATCAACGCAGGAGGAAAACAGAGAGATGAAGTTAATTCAATGAGAACACACATATATATAAGCTAACCAGGCCAAGCTAATAACTGAAAGCCAACAGATCAAACTAGAGAAGCAATACAAGCAAAACTCCGAAGTTATGGTTACTTGAATGGAAAAGAATTTAAAAGTTTTATTTTGGTACAGTAACAAGGAAAAGAGAAAAAGGAGGAGTAAGAAAGAAGGAAAAGGGGCAGAATAAGGTAGGCTTTGAGAAACCAAAATTTACAGGTGTAACATACAGTTTCAATCATTTGAAAAAGAGGTAGAAAATGATGTTTTAAATAGAAGCATGAAAAGAAACACTGATGTGCTCTCAGCACCAGTCCGAGGAGGGCAGAGCTGCCAGGAGAGCATCACTGTTTGGTAACACTGGCAGGCTTGTTCAGGCTAAGCGTGTTATCGCTGAGAGTCAGTATGGGGCAGTCTGCTGAAATGAACTTTCTGGGCTTGTCCAAGCTATCCCGTGAATGTCACGTTGCATTTTGTTAAGTGATGTTTGGAATAAAAAGCTTATTGGTTGGGCCTTAGAAACCTTTTGTTTTAAAGAAGTATTCCTTGTCATGACAGCTATAACCTTAGCATTCTACACTCACGATAAATCTCACTACACCTGAGAGGAAACAAATGCTGAGCAAACGAATCAGTGCTCGAGGATGCAGAGTGGCTGTGAAATTGCTGTCAGTTGCTGACACGGGTAGATATGCCATGCAGGACACCATGTGTGGGCACTAACATAATTCCCATAATCATTGGGGGTGGGGTGGGCAATGACCTTTAGGTGCATACTGATAGGGTAGGAGTGCTAGGATCCTGTCACAGAAAGATGTGGTTAGAGAAGATGTGAAAGTGGCAGGTAGAAGATAACTAATCAAGAACTGAGATGTCGACCAGCCCTGAAATTCCGATCATCAATAAGTTAATCAGCAAGCACGTGTGATGAGTTTATATTCAGAGCTCTGTGCTAGACAGGCAGAAAGAGGACATGGGAGGGAGAGTATCCCCAAGGCCACGCTAAGTGCTTCACCTCACTTTATGTTCACAAGCAACCTATCAAGTAGGTATTATGATTCTCATCCTGCAAATAAGAAAATAATATTTACAACAACAAAAAAGAGTAGCTGCTGAGGCTGCTCATGTACAGCCAAAAACCTCATGGGATTTGCTTCTCTGCTTTGGAGGTTTAGGGTCATGGATATCCCAATTAATTGGCCAATAACAGTGTCTCTCTTCTGCCACCTGGTTTGTTGAGCAGTGCCTGGGGTCTTTCAAGTGGCCATCCAAAGCACAACAGATGGTCTCTATTCGCCTGGAGCAACAGACAAAGAAGGACAGACAGGAATAGGAGGAGGATATGGAATGTGTGGCTAATTGGCTCCGTGAACAACTGTCTCCTTTGCCATGAGACCAGAAGAACTGGATGGTGCCCAGCTACCATTGCTGAATATTTTGATTAAAGATTTTATAACAGAATCCTGATCAAAACGGGAAAATGAAAAATAGATTTTCAAATTTTCATGGAATCCAGACTTTCTGGAGCCATAGAAGCTGGATGAACCCCTCAAACTATTGCCCTGAGATGATCTTTAAAACCTAAACCAAAGATATTCCCTGAAGTCTTGTGAAAACCAAACAACAGTTTAGCTTAACTAGTAAAAAAAGGTCTGCCTGAGCATCATGCTCTTTGGAGATCTATCTATACGGAATCACATTGACGAGAGCAACTCAAAAGAACAGATAGGAACCTTAGAGGGTAGTGAGTTTACATCAATGGGGGAGGAACAACTCAGAAAACGAGGGTGACAATGGGTGCACAACTCAAAGAATGGAATCTGTGCCACTGAATTGTACATGTAGTAACGGTTAAACTGGTGTGTGTTTTGCTGTGTATATTCTTAACAACTACAACAAAATAAATTTTATAAAAAAGAAAACTAAGTCTGAGTGAAATTAAATACTTCGCTCAAAATCACATTTCTAAAAACTGATAGAGACAGGATGGGAATACAGATTCATTCAGCTACTAAGTCCAACGTTTATCAAGGCCGTCAAACATTCACACAAAAAAAGGAGGGGGACATCTATGCAGGAAGGAGAGAGGGGGGCACAGGCCAGTTTGGATAAATGGACATGTTGTGCATACAAAGAGCAGAAAGAAAGGGAGGCTGCAGTCAGCCTGGGGACAGCCTTTATACCCAGTTAAGAAGCACTTTGTCTTACAGCCCACTGCGAACCACAAAACTCTGGAAATAAAGGACTGACATAAGAGAAAATGCAAAAGATTAAAGGACCTAAACAAGGTAACAGCATTCATGGAAGAAGAGAAAAGATAAAGGGGTATTTGGAGATACCCTAGAAGGGAGAAAAAGTTAAAATCCAGGACTGTGAAAATGGGATTTTGGCCTCTTTTCTAAATTGGGGTCTCTAAATATTTCCTGGAAACCCTGATGGTGTAGTGTTTAAGGCTACGGATACTAACCAAAAGTTTGGCAGTTTGAATCTACTAGGTGCTCCTTGGAACCCCTATAGGGCAGTTCTACTCTGTCCTATAGGGTTGCCATGAGTTGGAACTGACTCGGCAACAGGTTTTAAATAATGTCCTGACCTCTAATATTTGGCAAATATTTTATTACTGTCCAAAATTAAAAGTTCAAAAGTGATCGATAATGGTGCCCTGCAGCCACCAATGACGGCCCTGACGGAACAAAACGGAGAGTCCCTGAAGGAGGAGAAAAGTGGGGTGTACATCTGAAATTCCCATAAAAAGGCCAGACTTAATGGTCTGACTGAGACTAGAGAAACCCCAGAAGACATGGCCCTCAGATTCTGTGTTAACTTAGAACTAAAACCATTCCCAAAGCCAACTCTTCAGACAAAGAACAGGCTGGACTATAAGACATAAAATGATACTCGTGAAGAGCGTGCTTCTTAGTTCAAGTAGATACACGAGACTAAATGAGAAATTCCTGTCTGCAGGTGGGATAAGAAGGCAGAAAGGGACAGAACTGGTAGAATGGACACATGGAATCTGGGGTGGAAAAGAGGAATGTATGATCACATTTTAGGGATAGCACCTAGGGTCACATAACAATATGTGTATAATTTTGGTACAAGAAACTACCTTCAGCTGAAAAATTTCACCTAAAGCACAAAAAAAAAAAAAAAAAAAATGAGAAGGGAAAAATAAAAGTGATCAATAAATGTTCTTTCTCGTGGAACAGGGAAAGCTATTGATAGCTAGGAGAATCATTCTCCCCCTTGCCTACTTTCTTCCTTGTTTCTGATGTCCCCTCGAAGGAGGTGGGTGCTAGGAATGGGTCACATTTAAAAACATTAAATCAGCCACAGCTTTACTTGTTTGGAAGTCCAAGGCAACAGCCAATGATGGGCTCAGGAGAGAGAGCACCAAGAGGCACTGCCCCTTCCTAGGCCTCATAGGAAGGGTGGGGTGGCTCACCAGGTGGGGGGTTCTCAGTCACAGGTCCTCAATCAAGCATCTGCAACCACAGCCCTTCCCCTGGTGCACATTTATCCCTCAGGGGTCTCACAGGGAGTGGCCTGAGGCAGGACAGGATTCATGGATCCAGGATTCTAGGCTCTCAGGCATCTTTCAGAATCTCTCAGGATCTCTTTATATCCTAGAGGGAGCAGATATCTTTACCATTTTTACAGAATCTTCACTGAGGGTTACTGCAAGTTAATTCCTGATCCTACGGGAACAATGATAATTTTGTTTTACTTTTGTAAAAAAAAAAAAAATTATGTATGTACAGATTCGAGCTGCTTTATTTTTATCTAGTTTAGCCTGCAAGATTAATGCTCAGTTAAAAGTAAAGGTTTTAATCTTCTGGCAACACGTGATCATCTATATATCAATCTTCCCATTCAAAAGGAACAAATCCAAATGAACTATATATAATTCTGTACTTTTTTCTCTTCTCATTTTTTTTTTCTTTTAATTTCATAGAGGGTGTAGGAATCTTCAAGAAGAGAAAGAAGAGCAACTGGAGCAAATGATTCCCCTCTGTTCTTTTCACTTCAGTAGTCAGCAGCTGGGTGAGAAAGCTGACCCCGGCCACCCCTGGGTAACAAACCACACTTTCTCCTCACCCACAAGCTGGAGAAGCTCTGCTGCACCCCTTCTCTGCTGACTCCCAATCGACAAAGCTCCATCCCTCTAAGGAAGCGCTGACTGATTCTCTGTTAGTGCCACGGGGATCCAGCTACTCGGTGAGAAAATTCAGTGTTAGAGCCTTAAATGAATTCGTCGGCATCATGAGCTCTTTGTGCTGCCACAGATCACCCCGCTCACAGCTGTGCTGGTCCCAGTGGAACCTGGACCGTCGTTCTTATCCTGACACAGAATCAGGAATAAGGACAGAGCTCTCTGTGATATTATAATGCATTCCCTTGTAAAGTCACACTCAATCGTTGGTTCACATGAACAAAACCCACTATAACAACATATTAACTATGCTTTCTAAGACAGTAATCCCTGAAATGACACAATTTACACGGAATTTATTTTTAGACTAATACGCCAAGTTATTTTTTTTGTCCGACCTGGAATCTTACAAACCCAGCTGTTGAACAGCAATTGTCACAGATGTCAAAACGTCTTTCAAGATTTAGACAGTCACCTAGCCATTATTCTCGTGGGATACATGAGTGCCTGAGGGAATCACACTTGACGGGATGCAAAAAATAGGATAGCCATATGGTAAATACAACTCCCCATGTCCCAATCATCTAATCTAGTAATTTCCCTACTATTCTATACTGAGAGGAAGCCCATCGTCTCAATTAAAAGAACGGGTTCATGCTTTTCCCCAAACGCTCCCAAACATGAGAACATGTAAGTTTTGTGAATGATCTTCCAATTCTCTATGCTACATGTAACCCACAAATGCTATTTATACTGATTCCTGAAGTTAACAACTCAGGGTCCCTATGTCAGAGAGAGAAGTCCCTGAGTGGCGCAAACACTGACGCACTCCATTACTAGCTGAAAGGTTGGAAGTTTGAACCCATCCAGAGGCACCTTGGAAGACAGGCCTGGTGATCTACTTCTAAAAGGTCACAGCGTTGAGAACCCTATGAGCAGCTCTACTCTGCATGCATGCTCTTGCTAGGAGTCAGAATCAACTCGATGGCAACCAACAACAGCAACATACTGCAGACGGAGTCCCTGGATGGTGCAAACGGTTAAGTACTTGACTACTAACCAAAAGGGTGGTAGTTCGAAGCCACCCTGAGGCTCCCTGGAAGAAAGGTCTGCTGACCTGTTTCTGAAAGCTCACGGCATTGAAAACCCTATGGAACAGGTCTACTCAGCACATATGGGGTCACCTTGAGTCAGAAATGATGCAAGGGCAACTGGTTTTTTTGGTTTACACTGGAGGGGGTCTCATGTTCTATCAGTCTATTCTATCACTGCTCTCTTCTAGGGAAACTGCCAGGACCACAGTCCTAGCTGAAGCAAGTAGCCCTAGGCCACAAATGTTTGGACCATGTCGTGGATTGAATTATGTCCTGGCAAAAAATGTGTGTATCAATTTGGCTGGGCCATGATTTCCAATTGTGCGGTTTCCTCCATTTTATGATTGTAATTTTATGTTAAAGAGGATAAGGTAGGATCGTAACACCCTTACTGAGGTCACACCACTGATTCATTGTGAAGGGGGTTTTCCTGGGTGTGGCCTGCACCACATTTATCTTACAAGACATAAAAGGAAAAGGAAGCTAGCAGAGAGGGGGACCTCATACCACCAAGAAAGAAGCACTAGGAGCAGAGCACGTCCTTTGGACCCAGGGTCCCTGCACCTGAGAAGCTCCTCGACCAGGGGAAGATTGAGGACAAGGGCCTTCCTCCAAAGCCGACAAAGAGAAAAAGCCTTCCCCTGGAACTGATGCCCTGAATTTGGACTTGTAGCTTACCAGATTGTGAGAAAATAAATTTCTCTTTGTTAAAGCCATCCACTTGTGGTATTTCTGTTATAGCAGCACTAGATGACTAAGACAGACCAGCAGAAGGTATCAGCATCCATCGGATTGCCTGGTATGAGAGCTTACGCCAATAGGGATGATAGCTACTACAGAACCTATCACAGTCCATTCTTTTCCTGGAGTTTGGTCCATACACAGACCATCGGCTAGGTTGTGGGAGCAAGAAGGGAGAGCAGGAGCAGAAAGACACCAGAAGAGAAGCCAAAATGGAAATGCTGAGTCATGTTAATGGCCAAGAAGTAGAATACGAATGAGCAGCCAATGTTAGTGCAGACACACCCTGGAGTGGCACCAGACCAGGAACTATCTTCCTGCTCATGAGTTAGGTCCCTCCCTGGCAGTAACAGAGGCCTCTGTTGACTTTCAGCCTCCGGGGCCAAGTCTTACAGTAGCAGAATGCAATTCTTCTAGTCTAATAGAATAAAATTAGTTCCCAACATCAGTTCCAGCACTGCAAGAAGTGGCTGTTTGGGGCCAGCTGTGTCAGAAATTAATGAGCCAGCCCCTCGGAGCACCTGCACCTTCACCAACTCTAATCACTTCTCCCTCCCAAGAAAGACACCAAGCTCATCTCTTTAGCTACCAGTGATTCTCAATCACAGGCATTTGGAAATGTGTATTGTGGCTGGGGTGGATATCTTTGCTTGACGTGATGACTTGGTTAAGTTGGAGTAACACAGGCATCGAGTGACCAGGGATGCTAAATGTTCCTAAATGGGCAAGGACAGTTCCATACAATGATAAGTCACACCAAAACACCCTCCTTCAGAAACACTGGGCCCCCTCCAACATTCTGGGCAGACAGAAGAGGGTAAGAAAGGCAAGTTAAAGAGAGGACGGCAGTAAGAGAATAAGCAACATCCTCCGTAAGAAGTGAACAACTCAAGTCAAGACTGTCCAAAAATCAATGTGAGCCCCTATGCACCTCCTTCCCTCACGTCCAGCAATAATGCTAAAGACAAAAGAAGTTCTTACTCTCATACCCCCTCCCATGGGCCCAGTTAGCTTTCAGTTTTATCTTTTAAAAACTGTGCATTTCCACATCTTTTTTCATTTGTTCTAATTAGAATAATTTCTTAGCAACTAAGAATAATTATTGCTGTTGTTGATAACAGTGACGCCAAAACCAAACTCTACCATCAAGTGAATTCCAACTCAGAACAGCCTGACAGGACAGAGTAGACTGCCCCATAGGGTTTCCAAAGCTGTAATCTTTAGACAAGCAGACTGCCACATCTTTCTCCCACAGAGCAACTGCTGGGTTCGAACCACGACCTTTCAGTTAGCAGCTGAGCACTTAACCACTGCATCATCAGAGCTCCTTGATAATAGCAATAAAGTAACAACTGAAATTTTTTCCACGTTACTAAAGGGACTAATTACTAAATCTGTGCTGTAATATGTCTGTTGAAATTTTACCTTAGAGATTAATTCTTCAGAGGATAACTCTTCACAGATTAAGTTTGTGAATTAATATCCTCTTAGGAAACAGTTTTTTGAGCCACGCTGGGGAAACAGAAGGGGTGAAATTCTCTTGCCGTCTCTTCCAGACTCTTTATAAAGCTCTAGGCAGTGTTGATAGAGACATCTGCCCAAACAAGCTTTACCACCAATGGTCAGGGCATGGGGAGACCAAATGGAAAGAGACAGCTTAGCAGATCAAAGAGCAAATATTTTAGAGGCAGTGTGCTCAATTATGTGCGAGACAGACCCACGGCACTTTCTATACCAGGCAGATGCCAACACAAGGTAGAAAGTTCACCAGGATACAACTACAGACTGAAAGTCTCCCCAGAGTACAGAAGTCCAAAACTCAATTCTGTTTTCAACGACTTGACGTATTCACGTAACTAGAACACACCATCACTACAAGTGGGGGTTTCCAGCCTGTATGAGTCAAACAGGGGTCATTACAGGCTGAAACAGTGCTGGCCAATAGAACTTTCTGTGATGATGAACGTGCTCTACATCTGTGCTCTCCAATAAGGCAGCACTAAGCACATGTGGCTACTAAGCACTTGAAAGGTGGCTAGTTCAACTGAATAACTAAGTTTTTTTTTAATTGTAATTAATTTAAGTATAAATAGCCACCTGTGGCCTGTGGCTATTGTACTGGATAGCATAGTTAAAGGTTTAGACCATGCCCTGGGAAAATGATCCCAAAGTATATCAGAAGACAGTCTTACTCATCCTCCGACTACCTGATAAAGCAGTTCCTTAACCCTTCCCCTCCATACACATGTAGACACTACGCATAAAATTTCAGCATATCACGCATGACTAGACCAGCACTCTCAAATTTCAGCACACATAAGAATCATGGAGGGCTTGTTAAAACACAGATTATTGAGCTCCAACCCCAAGTGTCTGATTCAGGAGGTCTGGGTTGAGCCCCTATCATTTACATCTCTAACAAGTTCCCAGGTAATGCTGATACTGCTAGGACCACACTCTGAGTAGTACTAAAATAAAAACTTCAACCATTCAAACACCAACTGTCATAGATTGAATTGTGTGTCCCCCAAAATGTAAGTCAACATGGCTAGGCCAGGATTCCCAGTATTGTATGACTGTCCACCACTTGGTCATCTGATGTAATTTCCTATGCATTGTAAATCCTACCTCTAGAATGTTAATGAGCTGGGCTTGACGGCAGTTATGTTAATGAGGCAGGATTCAATCTACAAAATTAGTTTTTATTTTAAATCAATCTCTTTGAAGATGTAAAAGAGAGAAGTGAGGACAGACACATGGGGACCTCCTAACACCAAGAACACAGACCCAGGAGGGGAGCGCTTCCTTTGGACCCAAGGCCCCGGCACTGAGAAGCTTCTAGGATGGGAAGACTGATGACAAGGACCTCCCCCCAGAGCTCACACAGAGAAAGAGCCTTCCCCTGGAGCTAGCATCATGAATTTGGACTTCTAGCCTCCTAAACTGTGAGAGAACAAATTTCTCTTTGTTAAAGCCATCCATTTGTGGCATTTCTGTTACAGCAGCATTAGACGACTAAGACACCAACCTATCTACAAGAACAGCTTCTCTCACTGTCCCCTTTCTGCTACACAGAAGTCTCCCTTTCTTCTAGTAAACACTTAACACCTCGGGACCAAAATGGCTGACTAGGTAGAAGCTACCTCGGATCCCTCTTGCAACAAAGACTCAGAAAAACAAGTGAATCGATCACATACGTGACAATCTACAAACCCTGACCATCAAACACAAATCTAAAGAGTTGACCTGAGTGACAGAGACTCAGCCAGTGGAAGCAGGCTGCACACGGATGCAGCTAACCAGAGAACGAGCAATCACAGGGAAGCAGCAACTGTTTTTGGAGCCTAGAGCCAGCATCCCAGTCAGAAAACCTTGGCGCCAGGCTTTGGACTAGGCACAGGGGAGCTGGGCATGGCATCCTGAGACGGAACAAACACAGGAAACAGCACTAGCCCCCAGAAGTGACCTCGGGGGAAGCCCAGCTAGTGCATGCAGGCAGAGCAGCACTGCGGCTGACAGGATGAGAAGTCACCAGTAGGCAGTGACTGGTTTTGGAGCCTGAAGTGCAGCATCCCAGCTGGGGAAGCTTGGAGCTGGGCTTTGGACTGGGAGCGGAGGAACTGACCATGGCTTCTGAGACGGCAATAGCACGGGACACGGGCCTGACCCTCGGGGGCAATCTCGACCCAGCCAGAGCACACAGGCTACACGCTCCTCGGGAATCTCAGAAAAAACAGTCATCTCCAAGCAAGGTAAGTAACGTTGCCTATATTCCTGGGTGCTACTCTCTCCTATCCATCTGATCCCTACCCTCCCCTTCCCAGGCGGCTTCATTAATATTGGAATTTTCTGCGCCAGAGAGTGAAGTACTCTGCAGTTTTTCTTTGTTTGTTTGTTTTTTGTCTTTTCCTAACCCATTCTCCTGGCCTGAAAGAAGCAGTTACAAAAAACCCAGGGACCCAAAATCCTTCCCTGACTTCCCGAAAGTGGACTGAAAATACAGAACCAGCTCCAGCCAAGCATATGAGATCCACAGTATTGGGCTTTCATCCCTACAGGCCACAAGGTGGCTATTATAATGCAAAGGCAATTCTGATAGGGATCTGACTGTAATTGTTTTAGCGGATTACTGGAAAGACAGATTGCCCAGGTCTGATATCTCTACCTACTAAACAGAGGCCTCACTGACCCATAACCAAAAACTGAGGGCTGAAGCTTCACCCAAACCACCTAGCCTCCTGCCATAGGAGTCTGAGGATAGTGACACCTACCAATCTGTAGAGGTACATGCATTGGGTGCCTAAGGTACAGCTGCAGAGCCCATCCACCAAAGTACTTTAGGAATAGAGCACACCTACCTCACTGGCACCTGGGGGAACCCTGTCAGCATCCTGCCCCCACTGGAGTGTGACCCCCTGCTGCTATTAGAATCTGGTGCACACAACTATCACCACTACTCCTCCACTGAATAGGTGACAGTCTACACCACACACTTGGTGACCGAAAATCAGATTCTACCCAAGAATAGTGAATGGACTCTTAGGCTTATTTACCTGGTAACAGCCCAAGCCAGCTGGTAATAGGACATAAGTGATTCAAAGGCTACAACAATCAAGACAGCACAATCTAGTAGCCCATCTATGCATACTGAAAGAAAACAAAACAAGATAAGACTCAGGGAGCAAATATAAAATAAATCATTACAATATCTTATAGATGGCTCGGACACAGCAGTCAATATCAAATCACATGATTACCTCTACAACTCCCCAAATTAAAGAATCAAAATCTTGCCCAAATGAAGATACAATCCTGGAATTGCCAGATACAGAATATAAAAAACTAATTTACACAATGCTTCAAGACATCAGGGGTGACCTCAAAAATGAAATAAGGCAATCTACACAAAAAGTCAAGGAACACACTGATAAAGCAGTTGAAGAAATCAAAAAGATTATTCAAGAACATAGTGGAAACATTAATAAGCTGCAAGAATCCATAGAGAGAGAGCATTCAGAAATCCAAAAGACTAACAGTAGAATTACAGAAATAGATAACTCAATAGGAAGTTAGAGGAGCAGAATCGAGCAACTGGAATGCAGAGTGGGGCAGCTGGAGGATAAGGCAATGCACACCAATATAAAGAAAAATCACATAAAAGAATTAAAAAAAAAATGAAGGAACCCTAAGAATCATGTGGGACTCTATCAAGAAGAATAACTTGCGTGTGATTGGAGTTCCAGAACAGGGAGGGATAACAGAAAATACAGAGAGAATAGCTGAAGATCTGTTGCCAGAAAACTTCCCTGACATCATGAAAAACGAAAGGATATCTATCCAAGATGCTCATCGAACCCCATTTAAGATTGATCCAAAAAGAAAATCACCAAGACATATTATCATCAAACCTGCCAAAACCAAAGATAAAGGGAAAATTTTAAAAGCAGCCAGGGATAAAAGAAATGTCTCCTAAAAAGGAGAATCAACAAGAATAAGTTCAGACTACTCAGCAGAAACCATGCAGTCAAGAAGGCATTGGGATGACATATATAGAGCACTGAAGGAGAAAAACTGCCAGCCAAGGATCATATATTCAGCAAAACTCTCTCCCAAATATGAAGGTGAAATTAAAACATTTACAGATAAACACAAGCTTAGAGAATTTGTAAAAACCAAGTATTAAAGGAAATTGGCCACAAAATCAATAATATCAGATACCAACACAACACAAGGTCACAGAACAGAACATCCTGATATCAACTCAAATAGGGAAATCACAAAAACAAATTAAGATTAATTTTAAAAAGAAAAAAATGCTCAAAACAGGGAATCATTGAAGTCATTATGTAAAAGATCACAATAATCAAGAAGAGGGACTAAATACAGGAGGCATAGAACTGCCATATGGTGAGGAAAACAAGGCGATATAGGACGATTCAAGTTAGGATTTTACTTAGAAAAATATGGGTAAATGTTAAGGTAACCACAAAGAGGTATAACAATTCCATAACTCAAAATATAAACCAAGAAAAACATAACGACTCAACCAACATAAATTCAACTACTAACGAGGAACACACATTTTACAAAGAAAAACGTCTCAGCACAAAAAAGTAAGTGGAAAAGTGAAATTGTCAACAACACACACAAAGAGGCATCAAAATGACTGCAATAAACACATACTTATCTATAATTATGCTGAATGTAAATGGACTAAATGCACCAATGAAGAGACCAAGAGTCTCAGACTGGATAAGGAAACACGATCCATCTATATGCTGCCTACAAGAGACACACTTTATACTTTGAGACACAAACAAACTAAAACTCAAAGGATGGAAAAAAATATATCAAGCAAACAACAAGCAAAAAAGAGCAGGAGTAGCAATATTAATTTCTGACAAAATAGACTTTAAAGTTAAATCTACCACAAAGGATAAAGGACACTACATAATGATTAAAGGGACAATTGACCAGGAAGATAGAACCATATTAAACATTTATGCACCCAATGACAGAGCTGCAAGATGCATAAAACAAACTTTAACAGAACTGAAAAGTCAGATAGACACCTCCACAATCATAGTAGGAGATTTCAACACACCACTTTCTAAGAAGGATACGACTGCCCTTCAGTAAGAAGCTCAATAGATACACAGAAGACCTAATTGCTACAATCAACCAACTTGACCTCATAGACTTATACAGAACACTGCATCCAACAGCTGCAAAGTATACTTTTTTTTCTAGTGCACATGGAACACTCTCTAGAATAGATGACATATTAGGTCATAAAACAAACCTTTGCAGAATCCAAAACATCGAAATATTACAAAGCATCTTCTCAGACTACAAGGTCATAAAAGTGGAAATCAATAACAGAAAAATCAGGGAAAAGAAATCAAATACTTGGAAACTGAACAATACTCTGCTCAAAAAAGACTGGCTTATAGAAAACGTTAAGCAGGGAAGAAAGAAATTCATAGAATGCAATGAGAATGAAAATACTTCCTATCCAAACCTCTGGGACACAGCAAAAGCAGGGCTCAGAGGTCAGTTTATATCGATAAATGCACACATACATAAAGAAAAAACAGCCAAAATCAGAGAACTGTCCCTACAACTTGAACAAATAGAATGCGAGCAACAAAAGAATCCATCACTCACAAGAAGAAAACAAATAATAAAAATTAGAGCTGAACTAAATGAAACAGAGAACAGAAAAACAATTGAAAGAATTAACAAAGCCAAAAGCTGGTTCTTTGAAAAAATTAACAAAATTGATAAACCACTGGCCAGACTAACTAAGGAAATACAGGAAAGGAAACAAATAATCCAAATAAGAAACGAGATGGGCCACATCACAACACACCCAAATGAAATTAAAAGAATCATATCAGATTATTACGAAAAATTGTACTTTAACAAATTTGCAAACCTAGAAGAAATGGATGAATTCCTAGAAAAACACTACTTACTTAAACAAACACAATCAGAAGTAGAACAACTAAACAGACGCATAATAAAAAAAAGAGTTTGAAACGGTAATCAAAAAACTCCCAATAAAAAAAAGCCCTGGCCCGGATGGCTCTACTGCAGAGTTCTACCAAACTTTCAGAGAAGAGTTAACACCACTACTACTAAAGGTATTTCAAAGCATAGAAAATGATGGAATACTGCCTAACTCATTCTATGAAGCCACAATATTCCTGATACCAAAACCAGGTAAAGACATCATAAAAAAAGAAAATTACAAACCTATATCCCTAATGAACACAGACGCAAAAATCCTCAACAAAATTCTAGCCAATGGAATTCAACAACATATTAAAAAAATAACACCACAACCAAGTGGGATTTATACCAGGTATGCAAGGCTGGTTTAATATGAGAAAAACCATTAATGTAATCCACCATATAAATAAAACAAAAGACAAAAACCACATGATCTTATCAATTGATGCAGAAAAGGCATTTGACAAAGTCCAACACCCATTCGTGATAAAAACTCACAGCAAAACAGGAATTGAAGGAAAATTCCTCAACATAATAAAGGGCATCTATGCAAAGTCAACAGCCAACATCACTCTAAATGGAGAGAGCCTGAAAGCATTTCCCCTGAGAACGGGAACCAGACAAGGATGCCCTTTATCACCGCTCTTATTCAATATTGTGCTAGAGGTCCTACCCAGAGCTATTAGGCTAGACAAAGAAATAAAGGGCATCCGGATTGGCAAGGAGGAAGTCAAATTACCTCTATTTGCAGATGACATGATCTTATACACAGAAAACCCTAAGGAATCCTCCAGAAAACTACTGAAACTAATAGAAGAGTTTGGCAGAGTCTCAGGTTATAACATAAACATACAAAAATCACTTCGATTCCTCTACATCAACAAAAAGAACATAGAAGAGGAAATCACCAAATCAATACCATTGACAGTAGCCCCCAAGAAGATAAAAGACTTAGCAATAAATCTTACCAAAGATGTAAAAGACCTATACAAAGAAAACTACAAAGTACTACTGCAAGAAACTAAAAAGGACCTACTTAAGTGGAAAAACATACCTTGCTCATGGATAGGAAGACTTAACACAGTAAAAATGTCTATTCTACCAAAAGCCATCTATACTTCCGATCCAAATTCAAATGACCTTTTTTAATGTAATAGAGAAACAAATCACCAACTTCATATGGAAGGGAAACAAGCCTCGGATAAGTAAAGCATTACTGAAAAAGAAGAAGAAAGTGGGAGGCCTCACTCTATCTGATTTTAGAACCTATTATACAGCCACAGTAGTCAAAACAGCCTGGTATTGGTACAACAACAGGCACATAGACCAATGGAACAGAATTGAGAACCCAGATATAAATCCAGATATAAATCCATCCACATATGAGCAGCTGATATTTGACAAAGGCCCAGTATCAGTTAATTGGGGAAAAGACAGTCTTTTTAACAAACGGTGCTGGCATAACTGGATATCCATTTGCAAAAAAATGAAACAGGACCCACACCTCACACCATGCACAAAAACTAACTCCAAGTGGATCAAAGACCTAAACATAAAGACTAAAACGATAAAGATCATGGAAGAAAAAATAGGGACAACCTTAGGAGCCCTAATGCAAGGCATAAACAGAATACAAAACATTACCAAAAACGACGAAGAGAAACCAGATAACTGGGAGCTCCTAAAAATCAAACACCTATGCTCATCTAAAGACTTCACCAAAAGAGTAAAAAGACTACCTACAGATTAGGAAAGAATTTAAAGCTATGACATCTCCGACCAGCGCCTGATCTCTAAAATCTGTATGATTCTGTTAAAACTCAACCACAAAAAGAAAAACAACCCAATCAAAAAGTGGGCAAAG